>NC_056732.1:1866197649-1866228066 GCF_019279795.1 Protopterus annectens
GAGGCAGTGTTCTGAAACAAAAGGTACCGAATGTATGCAACACAAAAATGTAACAAATAATTACTAGTAATCTGTGGGGTGAGGCAGCTTGGTATCAGAGTCAATAACAGAACACAACATACAAAAATAATGGAGGGCTGTGTTCTGAAACAAAAGGTACCGAATGTATGCAACACAAAAATGTAACGCAAATAATTACTAGTAATCTGTGGGGTGAGGCAGCTTGGTATCAGAGTCAATAACAGAACACAACATATAAAAATAATGGAGGGCAGTGTTCTGAAACAAAAGGTAATGAATGTATGCAACACAAAAATGTAACACAAATAATTACTAGTAATCTGTGGGGTGAGGCAGCTTGGTATCAGAGTCAATAACAGAACACAACATACAAAAATAATGGATGGCAGTGTTCTGAAACAAAAGGTACTGAATATATACAACACAAAAATGTAACGCAAATAATTACTAGTAATCTGTGGGGTGAGGCAGCTTGGTATCAGTCAATAACAGAACATAACATACAAAAATAATGGAGGGCAGTGTTCTGAAACTTTTAGTTATGTACTTACCATAACGATAGATGTATGTGATCCATCTCGCCTACATTCATAACTGATGGGCTCGGGCGAGAATGGCTCCGACTCGCTGATACACTAGCACGAAGTCTCTCATTGGCTGGGCCAACCCCCTTATCCCAGGATGCACCATGCCCAAACCCCCAGATCTTGTTTGCCCCACAACAACTCACCCACATGTGCCAATCCGACTGCACAACAGTGTTTCCTCCAGATCCAACAGGTAGGGGGAAGGAGGAGTGCGTCAGAATGTAAGAGATGGATCACATACATCTATCGTTATGGTAAGTACATAACTAAAAAATGTAATGCAATCCTATCTCGCCTACATTCATAACTGATGGGACAGCGTCCCTAGCACCTAGATCCTGGGAGGCTCACTGGAAAACACTCCTGAGCACAGTGGAACCAAAGGACGCCCGACCTCTAGAGGCCACGTCCAGTTTGTAATGAGAAATAAATGTATGTGGAGAAGCCCAAGTGGCTGCTGCACATATCTCATCCACCAACAGTCTGGCGTGGAAGGCCACTGAAGTTGCCATAGCCCTAGTAGAATGCGCTCTAACTGGAAATGGAAGGTCCCTTCCTGTTGATGCATAAATAAATGAAACACAATCCCTAATCCACCTAGCGATAGTGGTCTTAGTTACTGCTTTGCCAATCCTGTTATCCGCAAAGGCCACAAACAACTGGTCTGATTTCCTCTGCTGCTGTGTCCTATCCAAGTAAAACCTCAGTTGTCTATGCACATCCAACTGATGAAGTCTGTATTCTGCCTTGTTGGAAAATTTTGGAAAAAAAAAACTGGTAGCTCTATAGATTGCTGCAGACAAAGAGCAGAAAAATCCTTTGGAAGAAATGGCGGGTTTAGTCTTAGAGATACTCTATCCTTGTGAAAGATCAGAAAAGGAGGCTTAACAGGAAGGGCTTGAAGTTCCGAAATCCTTCTGGCTGAAGTAATAGCTACCAGGAAGGCAGTCTTCCAAGATAAGAACTTTTACTCACAAGTGGCTGCCGGCTCGAAGGGATGAGACGTCAAGGCTCCTAAAACTACATTCAAATCCCATGGCAAAACAGGTTGCAACACTGGGGGGCGAAGCAACCAAGCTCCCTTGAGAAAGGCCTTACACAACTTATGACTCATGAGTGAAGGCTCAAAGGCAACATGATAATTAGAAATCGCTGCCAATTGGATTTTAAGCATGGAGACAGCAGAACCCTGTCTAAAAAGAGTTGCCAAAAAATCTAATACTGCCGACACCGGGGCTGTCAGAGGGTCAAGGTTGTGCCGCTGGGCCCAAATGGCAAACCTTTTCCATTTATTAGAATATATCTCCTTAGTGGAAGCTCTGTGAGAAGAAGACAGAATCCGGACCACCTCAGGCGAAAGGATATGCTGTCTGACTAAGGTTGGAAGTGGAGCAGCCAAGCCATTAGCTTGAGAGTTCGCAGTGATGGATGGGCCTGACCCGACTGAAGAGTCAGGAGGTCTGGAACTGGGTCCAGAATCCAAGGATCCTTCACTGCATACTTCCGAAGGAAGGGAAACCAAACTTGGCGGGGCCAGTGTGGAGCGATCAAAATCATGCTGCTTCCCAAGCAGATCGCCTTCTGAATCACCTTTGGCAGTAGTGGGACCGGAGGGAAGGCATAGAGCAGACTGTAGGGCCAATTGTGGACTAGAGCGTCCATGGATGACTCCCCCTGGGGGGGGGGGATCAGGGAGAAGAAATTGCTGCACTGCTCCAGGGCTGGTGAAAGGTCATTAGGGAACCCCCACTTGGAGAAGATCTGAGCCGCTACTTGGTCGTTCAGGGACCACTCGTGAGGCATCAGAATAACTCTGCTCAGCCTGTCTGCTATCACATTGGGCTTCCCCAGAATATGCATTGCCACTAGAAATCTCTGGGAAGTGATCGCCCAGTTCCACACTCTCATGGCTTCTCTGCAAAGAGGATAAGACCTGGTTCCTCCCTGCTTGTTCAGGTACCATACTACCACCATATTGTCTGAGAAGATTGTGATGGTACCCTTGGGAAGAGAGCTGTGAAGTGCCTGCAACGCTAGAAGCACTGCCCTCATTTCCAGAACATTGATATGTAAGTGGGTTTCGTGATTCTGCCACATGACTTGAACCGTCCTGCCCAGATAATGCCCCCCCACCCTATCTGGGAGGCATCCGTGGTCAATGTGGCAATGGGGGAGGGGGGGCAGAAGAGTCTCCCCTGGTTCAGGTTGGAGGAGAGGAGCCACCAATGAAGATCTTGCCGGCACGTTTCCGTGATGAGAATCGGGTAGGACAATGGCAGATCTTGGTATGACCACTGGGTCGACAGGAGCCATTGGAGAATTCGCATGTGCAATCTTGCCAGAGGGACCAGAAGAATGGTGGCCGCCATTGACCCCAAAAGCTGAAGGACCATCCTGGCTGGGGCTTTCCTTCGGGGTAGTAAGGCTAGGACTTGGTCCTGTAGTATCTTTATCCTCTCTGTTGGAAGGAATGCTCGCATCTCTACAATGTCTAGCTCTGTGCCTATAAAGGCAACACACTGTGATGGCAGCAATACAGACTTTTCCCAGTTGAATGTAATTCCTAACAGATGTCCCAACTCGATGGTAGCACTCATGGCTTGAATAAAAAGATGCCTGGTGGGGGCAGTGAGGAACCAGTCGTCTAGATACGGAAACACCTGGAATCCCAGACATCTCAGGTGAGCCGTCACCACTGCCAGACATTTGGTAAATACCCTGGGAGCTGTGGTGAGACCAAAGGGCAGGGCCCAGAACTTGAAGTGACTGGCTCCTAGGCAGAAGCATAAATGTATCCTGGATGCCCTGTTTATCCTGATGTGATAATAGGCGTCCTTGAGATTGATGGAGCACATCCATACTCCTTTTTCCAGCAATGGGAAAATGGATTGCAACGTGACCATCCGGAACTTGGACTTCTTTACGAAGCGGTTTAGGTGGCTGAGATCCAGAATGGGTTTCAAGTCCCCTGTTCTTTTTGGCACCAAAAATAACCTTGAGTAAGTTCCTAATCTGGTCTGGTCTGCGGGGACTGGCTGGATGACTCCCTTTCTGAGCAGCTTTGTGACCTCTATGGCTGCTTGATCCTGTTGACTGGGTGGCATGTCCGGGATTTTCCTTGATGGTGGAGGAGGATGGATAAAGGGGATGGTGTAACCTCCGGCGATGATACAAAGCACCCATTGATTCTGAGTGATGGAACCCCAGGCCCTTGGATGCGTTGAGAATCAAACCCCGACTGGCTCTGGAGACGTACAGTCGGGCAGTCCCTCAGGGAAGCTGGAAGGAGGAACCACAAAAGGATTCACGGTCTCCTGAGTTGCGGGGGCCTCTGCCGCCTCTAGGGTAACGTCTTCCAGAATAATCCCCCCTCTGCCTCTGGAAGGGGGTCACTCTGATGGGCAGGGAAAGACTTTTGGGACTTTCTGAACCACATCTTTCCTCCCCTCTGAGCCTTGGGATAAGGTCTAGAGGGAAGCAAAAAACGGGCCCCAACGGCAGACAAAGTCTTACCCTCCTGCTCACATCTAGTGAGTGTGTCTTTCACCTTGGGTCCAAAGAGAGAGGACCCATCGAATGGAGCATCAGTGAAGGAAGACTTGAATGCCTCTGCAAAGTGACACAAGTGCATCCAGGCTTGCCTCCTAAGGGCTACGCCCGAACTCGCTGCCCTACCCGCCCCTTCGGCTGCATACGATATGAGCCTCATGGACGAGTTAACAATGGACGAAAGGGTAGACAGCTGGGCGTTGACAGACTGCGTCAATGCCTCAGGCACGTTACCCGACAGGGTATCTCCCAACTCCTTTATGAGATCCCTTTGGAGCCTCGTAAAGTGACATAAATAATTCAGTGACCGCAGGGTAAAGGTCACTGACATCAGGGTACGCTTCCCGTACCTATCCATGCTCCTGAACTCCTTGTTAAGAGGATGGATAGAAGTAGATGCCTCTGCCACATATTGCTGGGTGCAGACGCCACCACCATAGCATCAACTGGAACTCCCTTGGTTAAAAACTCCTTGCCAGGGGGTGCGGATAAAAACTTGTTGGGGCGAGAAGGAACTGGCTGCACAGAATCAGGGTGTTCCCACACCCTTCGACAAATAAGGTCCAGTAACTCATCGAAGGGTGGAGACACCCAGGAGGCAGAGGGTTGGGCTCCGAAGGCCTTGAGGAAGACCGACTCCTCCGCGGAAGGGGTTTTGGATGGCCAGTCACCCCTCTGTCTCAAGATCTCCAGGATATCGGAGAACGAGACATCATCAGATGACGACTTAGGGGACCCATCCGCATCATCAAGGTCGGTGTCCGAGGTGACAGACTCATCTAGGGAGTCTATGTGCTTCCTCCAGCACAATTTTTTCCTGGGGTCTCTTCAGGCACGAACTCTGAAGGCTCCTCGGAAAACAGGGGACCACACAAGGAGGAATCCTCAGGCCTAGGAGCCGCGCTGTCCGAAGACAGGGGGGTACCAGAAGCTCTAGTCGCCGTGTCTAGGGAAGGATTCAGGTGAAGTCACTAGAGACTTGGCCAGTGTGCTCCTCATAGCCTCGAAGATGGGCCCACCAGAATCTGAGGAGAGGCTCGTCTCCGAGACCATGACTGGTGTCGGGTTTCCCCTAGTCGAGGCACCAAGAGGGAGACTCGGGGCCGAAACCAGAAGCCCCGATGAATCCCCCTCGGGCCCGGCTGAGGACACCCGAGAACCGAAACCTCTGGAAGGCACAGAAAGGGTTGGAGCTGAAGTCGGTGCCGACAGACTAGCAGTGGGTCTCGGGACTGACTCAAGGACTTCACCCGACTCTACGAACTCCGACGACACCAAGGTTGTCGGAGGAGGAAGAAACGGTATCGAAAGGGCTGGCTCCGGGGCCGACTGGGCCGGAGCCGAAAATAATTTGAATAAGACAGGTGACTGGAGGAGCCTCTGGACCACCCTATCTACATCCGAATCTGAAAGCCTGGAGGACCTGGAGGAAACAGAAGGGGGCCGAGAAACTTTTTCTATTGGCTCCGAGACAAAGCTAGGAGGCCGGCTCCGAATCGGCTCCAAAAGGATGGGGGCCAAAGCAGACTCGACCAGAACCGTGACCCCTTTAGGCGCCGATGGTTCAGGAGCCGACAAAACTGACCCCGGAGCAGAAACACTCTCCTGTGGCTCCGAGATCAGTGGAGCCGAAGAAGGAGACCCAGATTTAGACCCTCTATCCTGCGGCTCCGAAATCAGTGGAGCCGAGGAAGGGGACAGAGTACCTGATCTCTCATCCTGAGACTCCAAAACCAGTATTGCTGAGGAAGGAGACCCAGATTTAGATTCTCTATCCTTCGGCTCCGAGGCCAGTGGAGCCGAGGAAGGGGACACAGATTTAGCTCTTTTTGCAGGCGGCTCCGACAGACTTGTCGGAACCGAAGACTTCTTTTGCTTCGATTTTGAGGAGGGAGAAGAAGCCAAAGCTTCCTTGAAGGCTGGCTTGATCAGACCCTTCAGGATAAGCTTATTTTTTCTCTCATGTAGGACACGAGAGGAGAAGGCATGGCAAACACTGCAAGATTCTTGCAAGTGTTTAGCCCCTAGACAATAAACACAGATGGCATGGCCATCTGTCAACGACATCTTGTAATTGCATTTTGAACATTTTTTAAAGCCCGATGGCTTATGTTCCTTTTCTTTGCCAGACATACTAACTGTAACACACTCAACACACAAGGAGGGAAGGGGGGAAGAGATCTAACTTAAACGCTCGACAAGAGATAGGGCAAAGGCCCTCTAACTCAAACGGGCCTAGCCCGCCAAACAGAAGGGATTACCACAACAATCCAAAAAGACAAACACAGTCAATCACAATGGAACTAACAACAAGATAGCTATTAAAATAGCTGTTTGAGCATAAATTCTAAAGCTAACTGCCAAAAAAGCGACCAAAAGGCCAAAATAGAAGGGTACTTAGCCACAGCCAAGTCGAGACCACATCGTTACTCTAGGAGCGGCAAACGAGATCTGGGGGTTTGGGCGTGGTGCATCCTGGGATAAGGGGGTTGGCCCAGCCAATGAGAGACTTTGTGCTAGTGTATCGGCCGAGTCGGTGCCGATTCTCAGCTCCGAGCCCATCAGTTATGAATGTAGGTGAGATAGGATCGCATTACACCAAAAGGTACTAAATGTATGCAACACAAAAATGTAACACAAATAATTACAAGTAATCTTTGGGGTGAGGCAGCTTGGTATCAGAGTCAATAACAGAACACAACATACAAAAATAATGGAGGGTAGTGTTCTGAAACAAAAGGTACTGAATGTATGCAACACAAAAAATGTAACACAAATAATTACTAGTAATCTGTGGGGTGAGGCAGCTTGGTATCAGAGTCAATAACAGAACACAACATACAAAAATAATGGAGGGCAGTGTTCTGAAACAAAAGGTACTGAATGTATGCAACACAAAAAAATGTAACGCAAATAATTACTAGTGATCTGTGGGGTGAGGCAGCTTGGTATCAGAGTCAATAACAGAACATAACATGCAAAAATAATGGAGGGCAGTGTTCTGAAACAAAAGGTATTGAATTTATGCAACACAAAAAAATGTAACGCAAATAATTACTAGTAATCCGTGGGGTGAGGCAGCTTGGTATCACAGTCAATAAGAGAACACAACATGCAAAAGCAGTGCTTTAGGGTACAGATGTCAGCTTATAGTTAACTGACATTGAAAGAAAGCACCTGGATAGACCAGTGTCATAAGCAAACCGGGCTTAAGAGTAGGATTGGAGGGATGAAGAGATAGTGCTTTGTGTACAGATGGGTCTAAGAATGTGATATGACTGTGATGAATATAATACAGACATGAAGCATGCCAGTTTGGTTAAACACTGTGATTATTATGGCCATTTTGAAAATTGATACTGAGGGCTCATTTGTAACTAGTACTGTTAAGGAGTACCAGAGTTTGGACCTGTAACTGAGAACGCACTGGCAGTGAAATTAAATGATGAAATGGGGCTGCCAGGAAGCACTTTGAGACTGTCATGCTACAATGAGTTTTAGGCTGGTATTTATTTGCTGGGGTTCGGCAGTGATTAAGATGCATTTGAACATGATGATGATGATGATGATAAGAATGTACTAGAACTGTTTGCTGGCAGGCAGCATGTTAACGTTATTAAAGGTGATGCAGTGCTTTGCCGTTTTAGGGGAAGAGTTCGGGCTCAAATGAAACATGTCAGTACTTTAAGTGTGCTTTGGGACATTTGCCTACATTCCCAACTGCTCTCTAAGATCAGAAAACCACAATCTTCTAAACATATATAAGCCTCGTCAACCCCCTGGCCACCTACTATTATCCTACTCCTTAGCCAAACTCTGGAATTCTCTCCCTACCACCCCTCAAAATACTCAGAGCCACTCAAACTTCAAAACTCTGCTCCAGTCTCACCTCCTATATGTTCCTGTACCCCTACCATATAAACTCCAACACCATCCCCCATGCATTATATATCTCAACCTTCTATCACTGTGCTCTCTTACGCTTTGCCTCTACTTCCTTTCCTACCCTGTACTTCATAAACATTCTCCCAACCCTCTCTCCACTATATACCACCTTTTACCCCTCCCACCTTACCTTCTCTCTGTCCTCTCCTCATATTTCTAACTTCAAAAAAAAAACTTGTTTATCTATACATAAATGTTTTACTTACATGTTTTTTTCCTCTGAAATGCCTGCACTTTTAATATGTTTAGACTACATGAATCTCACTTTTGTAAATCATTACCTAGGATTAGAAATGTTCTTTCTTTTTTTAACAAATTGTATATTATCTCTGTATTTTTCACTGTTCTGCTACTTTATTTACTTTTATATAACTATTGTAAAAGTGCCTATATCCTGTGGAGCTTTTCTCCCCAGGCCTCCACTGAAAATGGGCTCTTCCAGGCCCAGTGGACTATCCCGGTCATCAAACTGTAATAAATAAATAAATAAAATAAAATGGCTGGTAGGGAGAGAACAAAGTAAACCACTGGTGTTAGGATATTGGTAACTAGATGGTTACTGGTAAATGATGCTGAAGCTGGTGACTAGTTTAACTTGGTTTTGACATTTACAAACTGTTTTACTGACATGAGTTGTGAAAGTTGGAAAAACAAATCTCTCAGCTGGACAGATGCTTTACTCTTTTACTGTCACAATTTATTTATTTACTTATTTACATTTGTTGACTGGGAGTGTCTGACTGGACATAGGTCCATTTTCAGCAGAGGCCCAGGGAGAAAAGCTCCACAGTTAAAATAGACAGTAGTTACATTGGATTTACATAGCGATTAACAATTTGATTAACATAGCAATTAATTACAAACAGTTACAGATGAAGAACATAGTATATATATATATATATATATATATATATATATATATATATATATATATATTTTACAGCTAAAGTTAACTTTGAGTATGTGTCTACCTGTTTGAGCTATGGAATACCCTCCCACCATCAATCAGAATCATCAGCAATCTAGCTCTCTTTAAGAAGTCCCTCGGACAACACCTTTCCTCTCTCTGGTAGTGCACATGTGTGAAAAAAACACTCCCCAAAACCTGACTCCCTCCTCTATAACACCATACCTTAAATCCATCTCTACTCTTACATAACTTTTCTGTCCCTCACTTTCCACAAATGACCCGCTTGCACTCCTTTCTAAGTTTATAAAAGTACTCATGCGTACAAACTTCTAAGTGTTAATAATCCTAAAAATCATTCTATCAGTACAAACTCCCTTATTACTGTTAACACACCAAAAAAAAAAAAATATATATATATATATATATATATATATATATATATATATATATATATATATATATATATATATATAAAACAACAAGCCAGTGACCACCAAATCTTTTATTGCACTTGCTTCTGACATCTCGGCTACAAGCCTTCAAGGAAGATAAAACCAAGAAAACACTGCATGTATATATATTATAACTAATGATCCAATAAAACAATTAATACAATTAATATATCAATTAGAAACATTTGAAATCCTTAAAGCAATATAGCTGCCAGCTACAATAAAACTCTCCAATTAAATTCTGAATTCATACCCATAGGGCTTAAAGTGTCAAACTTCAAAATATAAAGTGCTTCTTTGTACAATAACTTGTTTTTTAAACATGACTCAAGGGGAACTTCATCAATTCTTTCTAATACTGTGCCTTGTAAACCCATCACAGAACGTTGATGTACATGGCTTTTTTCATTCGATAACCCCCTAGACTTCAGTGACACAGTATGTTCCAAGTGCAGCTCACTGCTACCATGTTCTGCAGTGCTGTTACCTCCAGGATTCAGTATCACACCATGTTCTGTACACTGCTCATGTCCA
Source organism: Protopterus annectens (assembly GCF_019279795.1). NCBI lineage: Eukaryota > Metazoa > Chordata > Ceratodontiformes > Protopteridae > Protopterus > Protopterus annectens. Next base: position 1,866,207,648 of record NC_056732.1, read on the forward strand.
ACCTTCAGTACCACACCAGGTTCTGCAGTACTACACACCCCCAGCCTTCAGTATCACACAATGTTCTGCAGTACTGCTCACTCCCAGCCTTCAGTACCACACCATGTTCTGCAGTACTGCACACCCGCAGCCTTCAGTACCACACCATGTTCTGTAGCACTGCACACCCTCAAACTCCAGTACCACAGCATGTTCTGCAGTACTGCACACCCCCCAGCCTTCAGTACCACACCATGTTCTGCAGTACTGCACACCCCCAGCCTTCAGTACCACACCATGTTCTGTAGTACTGCACACGCTCAAACTCCAGTACCACAGCATGTTCTGCAGTACTGCTCACCCCCAGCCTTCAGTACCACACCATGTTCTGTAGTACTGCCACCCCCAGCCTTCAGTACCACACCATGTTCTGTAGTACTGCTCAACCCCAGCCTATAGTACCACACCATGTTCTGCAGTACTGCTCCTCCAGCCTTCAGTACCACACTATGTTCTGCAGTACTGTTCTCCCCCAGCCTTCAGTACCACACCATGTACTGTAGTATTGCTCACCCCCAGCCTTCAGTACCACACTATGTTCTGCAGTAGTGCTGACCCCACCCTTCAGTACCACACCATGCTCTGTAGTACTGTTCTCCCCCAACCTTCAGTACCACACCATGTTCTGTAGTACTGCTCACCCAGAGCCTTCGGTACCACACCATGTTCTGTAGTACTGCTCACCCAGAGCCTTCGGTACCACACCATGTTCTGTAGTACTGCTCACCCAGCCTTCAGTATCACACCATGTTCTGTGCTGATGCTAAGTTATTTACCCTCCCACCCTTTAAGCCCCTTTAATCTGTTCTTTTCACTCACCCCTGTTACAGATATTCTACTTTTTACCCTTCTCCAATATTCAAAGCTGCTTCAATAACTATTATTCCTTATTCCCCCGTTTTTATTGCTGTATTACAGTTTACACACTCATTATAAAAATCAATTTGAATAGTAAAGTAAACATTTGTGTAGCATAATGGTATAATAGCTTCCACAGTGACACTGCACTTTTATTACTTCATAGCCCTGATTATACAACTCTACTCCCTTCTAGATATTACCAGAAATTTAGAACATATTACTATTTATAAGACATTATTACATCAGTATAAAATTACATTTGCCTGGTGTGAATGCTAGATACATAATTTATCCAACAGAGCTTCAATAAACCAATCAATCTCAAGCATCTATTACTTGCTGAATTCTATGCCCACAGGTTTCTGTCAATACACATAATTATCCCTATAATCTTTTTTTTTACTTAATGTCATGATTTTCATGTTAGTGCTTACCAAAGTACAAAGGGCACCTGAAAAATGAAGTCAGGGAAAGCAGCAAGCTCAAACAAAGTCACAGAAGATATAATCAAGACACTTAGGAGAGAAATGGCTCATTTGGATCCTCATCATAGTGTGGACTGAAAGATGCATCCAATTGGAAAATAAGCATTTTATTGCTGGTATACAAGAACAAAAGGGTATTTCACAAGTACGGACAGTACAGAGGCATCAAACTCCTGTCACACTGCAAGAAAGTGCTGGTAGAAAGAAAGATGGGAGATGAGCAGTTCAGATTCGGGTCAGGATGCAACACAACCAACCTGATGTTTGCAGTAAGACAGGTAGGGCAAAGAAGCTGGAGATAAGCAAAATGCCCAACTGGGCATTCCAGGACTTGGTGAAAGTATAAGGGAAGGTCCCAAGAAAGCTGATGTGGGAAGTCTTGGAAACACTGAGATAATTAATGCAGGCTACATTTAGGGACCCAATGACAAAAATATGAATGGTGGTCAGATTGCACAGGGAATTCCCAGTGGTAGCGGGTGTTCATTACGGTTAATCTCTTAGCGTACTTCTTTTCAGACTGGCAATAGAGTAATTTAGCAAATGGATCACAAGGCACAGATAAATAAAGCTGCTTTATGCAGACAATGTGGCAGTTCAAGTAGATTCTGAACAGAAATTTTAGCAAATGACAGATGACTGGGATGTAAAACTGAAGGCATATGGGACAAAATGGTGGTCTGGGTAGCAAATGGGAGTCATAAGAAGCTGAAAGTGGACATAGAAGGCAAGTAGTGGAAAAAGTTAATAGCTTTCAAGTATCTAGAAGGTGTGGCTGAGCATAAGGGAAGACTGAATGTGGACATCAACGCTTGAATCAGAGGCACTACAGCCAACTGTCCCAAAGCATCATGGGTAGTCTATGTCAGAACAATGGCAGAGAAGGTGAAAGGTAAGGTGTACAAAACAATGGTGCAACTAGTATATGAGATAGAAGCCTTGGCAGAAGGGGAATCTTAAGGTGATAGAGATAATATGTAAAAAAAGAAAAAAAAGCCAGCAACTGTGGGCTGTGAAAACTAATTTTAATTAGTTAAACATGTAGTAAAACTTCAACTGAAAAACAACAGACCGGTTTCGGCTTGGATTTTACCTAGCCTTCATCAGTGTAAATTCACATTATACAATTGAAGTCATTTATATGTTAAAATTAATTGAACACAAAAATTGATTGGTGAGCTCATAAATATACATATAGACATTCATAAATATTCATTAAGTCCAGGCTGAAAAAGTGAACCCAGTTTAACTATCCATTTTTTCCAGTGGCGGCTGGTGACTTCAAATCAAAGGGGGGCTGCAGGATGGGTGTGGCCAATAAGAAGGGGTGTGGCCAACAAGAAGGGGTGGGACTATGGTGCAATGGGATCAATGCTTGACGTACTTATTTACATGAAATAAATGCTCAGTCAGTATGGCGCATGCTGAATACTCTACACAGCACACATTGTTACATACACACATTGGTTTGAACACTTACCTCTGCGGTATACTGCAAACAGTACTTTATACTCCGTTTCTGCACCTGAGGAGAAGCTGTGGTCTAGAACACATCAGGTCATACTGGATTTCTCCCACCCCCTTTTTCACGGAGGCTCAAAAGGGACAGTTTTAAGTTTCCCCAAGCAAATAATATTCATGTGACCCCCAGCTGGTTCCAAATAAGTGCTTGTAGTCTTTCAGTTGTTCCTGTTAGGGGTTTGCCACATCAGATCTGTTTCCATTGGTTCCTGTCCTCTGCATCTTGCTCTGTCACCACATCACTTCCTCTACCACATCCATAAATCTAACCTTACGAGTCCTTCCTCTTTTCTTCCCTGGCAGCTCCATCCTTAGCATCCTTCTCCCAATATACCCAGCATCCTTCTCCCAGTATACCCAGCATCCTTCTCCCAATATACCCCAGCATCCTTCTCCCAATATACCCCAGCATCCTTCTCCCAATATACCCAGCATCCCTCCTCAGCACATGTCCAAATCAACACAATCTCACCTTTGGACATGCCTTCCCCCTCATCTAGAGCCAACAGTAGCCTCCACCCAATTTCTGCTAGCACCCTTTTGGTTAACACAGTACTGGTGGTTGTCATTGTTAACCCAGGCCTCAACCAATCCTGTATCAAAATCTGTATTGTTGTCCCACAAAATTTTGTCAGGAGGTTATATGTGATTCCCTTCCTGATATAACCCTCCCCATTTATCCGGGCTTGGGACCGGCACGAAGAAATGCACTGGCTTGTGCATTCCCCAGTGGCTGGGTTACGTAAGTGCTTGTAGTCTTATAGATAAAGTCCATTCGTCTCTCTTTATTTTGGGCAAACAAATCGATAACTCTGTGGTTGAAGTTGGGTATACTCCGCGTTAACTCCTTTCCTATGGAAAGCATAACCAAAGCATTCAATCTGTCTTGCCCCATTGTAGAACGAAGAAAGGTTTTAATCCTTTTCAGTGTTGACATTGGTGTGGTGGCTATAATTAACAACACATTGTAAATCTGTGAAAACACACTAGTTAAGGAGTTGTCCAACAAGAATTTTAACATCTTGACTGCACTGCCAGCTGCTTTAAAGTCTTTACGTTGATACACCACTCCAAGTTCTGTTCTAAGTTGTCCCCTCAACAGGAATGGATAGTTGTCCATTGTTCCTGTGAACAGATTTTCTGGAAACTCTCTTATGTATGTTGAAAACTTTCCAGGCAGAAGTAACTGAGAAGCTTGAAGATGGCCAGTTTGTTGAAATCGTGATGATGCCTGGAACTTTATGACATCACACACTTCCTTTTCAGCAACTGGCAAGGTCTCATGCAGTGGTCGGGAAGCTGATGGCCCTCGTCTACGTTTTGACCGGATGTTCTCCGTCTGTAGATACTGCTCTGCAATACCGTCGATACCCGATCTAACACTGTCAATTGCATCCAAAAATGTCTGAACATCCTTTTCAACAGCAGTTGCATCTGTGGTACGACACTGAAGTTGCCTGTACAGAATGTCAACATGGGGCATTATACGATGGAAAACAGTAAGCCAAAATTTAAATTCGTCATCTTCAACTGATCGCAGTAGCCCATTTGCTTCCAGTATAGTTGCTGCAGCAGATGTAGGACTCTTGTACAAATAATTAAAGCACTCTGCCAGTGACTCCAAGTTCTCATACACTGCATTTACAGTACGGATGTTAAAATTCCACCATGTTCCTGACACTCTTGGCATGCGTCGTGATACTATACTATCCAGAGCAGCTTGTCTTTGAACTGAACGACTGAAAAAGGCTGGAATTCCACCAAGTGTTACAAAAATGTCCTTGCTTCAGTATTCTGTTGTGTGGCTCTTTGCATTACCAGATTAAGTTGGTGGGCATAGCAGTGTACATAGTAGGCATATTTAAACTCTTGTCTTATGATGGCCTGGACCCCATGCTGAACACCACTCATAACAGATGCACCATCATAACTCTGAGCAATCACTTTTTCATGCTGGTCTCCCACTACTTCCTTCAACTGTTGTTTTATCACAACAGCAATATGTTGTGCTGTCTGTCCAAGTGGTGTAAAGTATCCCCAAAAACGTTCCACCACCTGTCCATTGACAACGTAACGGAACACAATAGCCATTTGCCATATCCCAGCAAAATCAGTGGTTTCATCTGCAATTACTGCTATAAATTTTGCAGTACGAATCTCCTTTTTTATTTCTTCTCTGCATACTGTTAGCATGCAGTCCAGGAGTTCATTTTGACTAGTTTTTTGATGTTCCTTTGAAAACAGTTGAAGTTGTCATGTGGTCAATCAACTTCTTATCAAACTGGCAGATTAATTCTACCAGTGCCCGGAACATTCCTGGATTCCATGACTCTTCAGACTCATCATGGCCTCTTAAAGCTACTTCTTGTGCACCACACACCTTGATGCATTCTATTAAAATAGACAGAACATAACGGTTGTCATCCACTTTCTTGTTGTGTCTTTCTACTGATAACTGGTATCCACTACTTAACTGACACCTGATATCCACAGTTCCCAACACTGCTAGACTCATTTGGTTGTCAAAATGTTTAGCAGACTGTTCATGCCTTCTGGACTTTTCTTCCATTCTCTTCAGGTCATCCATACCCTTTGATGTCCAGGCTTCCTCTCCACCAAACAACAAATATGGGAAGCAGTACAAGCTGTTTGTTTCCTCACAACCACAGATCCAGGTGTGTTTATCATACACTGACCTGTTGAAGCTGCGTGTGTATGTTCTTGACCTACTTGTACCTGCAGACTCTATCTTCAGATCAGGTGTGGGTCTTCCAGTCCTCTTGATTCTGAACTTCTCATCAAGAGTCAACTCTTTAAAATTAATAGATTTCAGATAGGCCACTGTAACACTCTGCTCACTCTGTTCACTCATTCTGGTTATTGTAGTTGTTGCAACTCTGAAATGAAGATATTGCAGAAATGATTTAAGTGCCACTGTTGTATACATATAATGATTTACAGCTTCAGAAACAGCACTCATTTCATTGACAGTCTGCCACAGCCATGACCTACCAACTATCTGGCTTGGCCTTGCCAGGATTAAAGACTATTAATGCATTTGTGATGCACACACGGTCACAGCTTACATTGTCTTTGCAGGACTAACAGGGGCAGTCATTCCATTGCCCCCACTATACTTTCTGCTTTGATCCTTCCAGCATTAAAATATATCTGCTGCACAGAGACCGAACCGTAGTCACAGCCTGTATGCATATTGCCTACTCCCTCAGACATATTAGAGTTTTGCAAACCAGAATTACAACACTAAATGGTTATTTCATTCCAACACTGGCGACATGAAAGTCCCCCATCCCAACAGCCTACCGAAAGTACCTGGCTCAAACCTCTGAAATCAGAAAGCAAAACAGTAATGAACTGCAAATGGCTGCATTAATTTAGTCCATTGCACAGAAATGGTAGTTACAGGCTTGCCCAACAGCAGACTTTACCCAAACAGTCATCTTGCAAAGCCATAACTGACAGTAAACAAGGGCAGTCACCTCAATGAATTCACAAACACCCCCCCCCCCATTACCTAATGAAGTAGCTGCTTTTTACTGGTCAGGATTAAAGTACAAATACTAACAGCTGCATTGCATACTTTCATTTTGCTGACAGACTCACTATCACAGCTTGTGTGCATCAGCCAAGTACACATTTAATTTAAAACTTAATTTTACTTACCAGACTTTCTACAATAAAACATGGTTGAACAAAAATTCCTTGACCCCCCCCACCACCACACACACACATACAAACCACACTCAGATTTCAGAGCTTCAGCTTCTGGTCGATCTTACTTCAGTGAAATGGTGTTGCAAATGTAGACAGAACTGCAGCTATTCACACAAGCATTGCCCCCAGCCCAACTCCCAGTCCCTACCCAGAGAAACTGCTTTCAGCCTACAATGTTTAACTGAAATAAATCTCCATGGTTACATTTCTTTCACATCACAATAGCCAAGAACTTGCACATAATCTTACTTTATTTGGTGGTGTGTCTGTAAACTACAGGCTATTTAATTTCAGAGACCCCTAGGCTATTTCTGACAAAATGATCTAAAATGTCCCAACAGATGTCCTAACCTCCAGAAAGAAAGACGCCTAAAAATGGCCAAAAATATCATACTGTATGTAACCACCATAGTCACGTACAAGCATTTTCACATGCAGTCATTTCCTTATTTGTATGCACAATATCTTTTAATTTTATTTTCCAGAAAAGGAGGATGCATACAGAGTACCCAGACCAATACACATATAACAGAAATGATATTCCAGACATTCCATTTCACATGTACTGATTCTGAAGTATTCAAGTACCACAGATACTGATTTAAAACACAATGCATATGTAGTACACTGCCTGCTTATTTTTAGATTATTCTAATGCAAGCATTCTACCCTAATTGAAAATGTTAATGTTATGTTTTTCATTTTCTTATAATTATAGCTACTCTGACAATATACTGGCAAAAAAATATATAAAATATATAGAAGTGCAGTAGTAGTGCTAATGACCCACCCCCAAAAAAATAGTTAATTATTACACTCAGACGTCTTGTTCTGGGAAAATGTTGAGTACAACAAAGTAAAATATAACACTGCAAGTTTGTTAAGAGGGAAGCACATCAGCTAACTTAGATAAATGTGTCACTGGACTGCTTGCTGTTCCCAAGTTAACCACTGAATATGATCACAAGTACACTAAAACAAACACATGAAACATTAATCCTCAGGGCAGGGTACACACCTGGACTGCCATAAACCCATAAAAGTCAGCATTTTCTGCATGCTGTAACTACCAAGCTATTTAGCCTGTAGACACACAGTCTCCAACTTCATTTAAGAGTGTGAAATAATTTTATGACTTAAAGCCATTTACTTAGTGCTGCTATTTTTGGGGAGGGAATAGAATCCACAGCCTTCTGATCTTCCAGAATCTAATAAGGGTTATTCTGCTCTTAAGTTAAGAGTCTTAACACTGTATAATTTCTTATCTCTTGTGTATAATTAATCTGCATCCTTTCTGTAAAGTTGGTGCAATCTGAAGTGGGTCTTGTCTGAAAGAGGGGGAGGGCAAAATGAATGTTTAACTACCTCAGACAGACAGTATTGTTTTGCCAGGTGTAGCCTGAAGCCAGCATGATTCACTGGAGTGTATTAATCCATTGCATTAGTCAATCATTAAATTTGTTCATCTCCAAGACATTAGCTTAAAATACTTTAAAGCATATTATATATATATATATATATATATATATATATATATATATACATATACACACACATCTCTCAAGTTACCTTGCATTTTGCTACTTTAGGTGCAGAAACCAAGACTGCGAAGTGTGTAAACATTTATTCTTACAGGAAAAAGTACATTTGCTAGCATTCTTTCTCTATGCTCAAAACCACAAAAACTGGTACTTTAAATACACTGCTTCCCTGTTTGCCAACAAGCTATCACTATGAAAGTCCAATCAAAACAAAAATGAAGTGGAGAAGAAAACAATATTCCAATGCCTTGGCTACATGACAGCTTACTTAATATCTAGATGGGAAACAAAGGCTGTGATGCATCAAAAAACTAAATTACTTTTTAAATACATTACTGGAATGCCAGTCAAAATAAAGTATAAAAAAACAAGCAGCCAACAAAATGCATTTTCTGAATACACAAAATCAACAGTATAAAAATGACAGAAAACCAGAACATTCTGCAAAATAAAGGACAGATTAAAAGCCATGACTGTACTTGTGTCTACCTTGGATACTCTAAGTGCTCCTTGCCTGGACACATCTAAAGTCACTACATGGGGGAGTGGGGGTACAACAAGTATGTCGCAACTTGAAACGTCTCTGGCTGAAGGCGATGGCCCTGACACATTTCATATACTCTCAACCTCAGAGCAAGAAATCTGGTTAAGGCCATAAATAAAAGTAGGACAAAGGTCCAATAAAAGTAGGACAAAGGTCCAAAAAATACAGACAATTTTTAAATGCTGCTCTTACAAACTTAGAAAGTTCAGTAGGTCTTGCATCAGTATGACGTTTCTGTAGGGTATGAAATCTGAAACTCAAAAACACCTGTCAGTGAACCTCAGAATGTTGCAGAAATGCTCATCACCGTTGCTTAGTTTTCCAACTTGTAAAATAGCACCAGGTTTATGCAAAAAAAAAAAAAAAATCTGAGCAGATAACTTTCCAGCAGATCTTTATATAATTAAAAAAATAAATAAAAGGTGTGATTACCTGCTCAGATGACTGTATCATTCTGGCCTCACATTCTACCTGCAAAATCATTCCATTTATTTATTTTTAATGGATAAGTGAGATAGATCTGGTGTGCCAAACTGAAATCTCCTGCTGGATACCAGCTAGCCTATATTGCCAGTCTTCCATGAGTGTCTCGGTTTATTTCTGCAGCATTAACTTAAATATTTATTGTCTAAATTACCACTGCTTTCTCACCCAACCTACAATAAGTTTGAAAACACCCGGCCTTGTCTCATTACAGTGCCAAAAGCAATTAACTCATAAGTAAATTGCTCATAATTGTATAATTTCTTAGGTACATTTCATAATTTTATAGTTTCTAATACAATGTATTAGACTGCTCTGCAAGCAATGCCAATAACACTGTCACTAGTTAGTAGTTTCTCATTATTTTCAATTGCTGGAATATTTCAAGCTGAATAGGACAACTGACAACCCCGATATTACAACTCACACAGCAGGAATGCATCATAGCAGCCAAAAAATCTTGTTATACAGAACAGCAGTAAAAAATCATTTATAAATGTTCTTTGGTCAAAACAGGGACTCAATCATAAGACACAAATGATCATCAGAAACTATCTTATTGTACCAATTTAGCCCAAAACAGTGTTCCACATTACACCCATTATGTACCACCAGAGATCAGCTACTAGTAAAATCACATCTTATTTTAAGGTTTAAATAAAAAAGTGTCTTGCTGATCTTTGTGTTCAGTTCAGTCTGCTCTTCTCAAGTGAATGTTACAAAAAAGCATCTGATTAAATAGAGTATATCCACTCTAGGTCATTTATGAAAAATGATCTACAAGGATTTGTCCAGATATATTAATGACAGTTTTAAGAAGAAAGTGAATAATAAAACCTGGGGATGGTTGATTTCTTGTTTACTAAATGCAAGCAGAATACATTTCCAGAACATGGTTTCAGGGAAAGAAAAGTCTAGGTTTCCACTTGCATTTTCAAAGAACTAAAGCCAGTTCACTAAATAACATCTGTCACTAAGGAAACTAAACATTTATCAAGTAGTTTTACTGATAAAGTAGTAAAGGCAGTCCATCCTGCTGGTGAACTCATTCATTTTTGTCACTTTCTACTCGTATTCCTTAAAACTGTTTATAATGCACGCCTTGCTGAAAGGATGGGTTAATAAATGCAAATAAGATTAAGAGTTGCTTAATTCAGACTAGGAAAGAAACCTAACAATGACAAGGCCTGAGGCCAGCCTTGGCAACATCTTAATTTCTGAAAAAGAAAGGGACAGATGAATGCAGGATAAGCAGACACTTAAAACAAAATAATGAAAGTATCTTACTGCTATTGGAATGCCATTTCAAGAACATATAACAGTATATGAGTAACTTTTAAAAACAAACAAGTATGCTTGGCAGCAAAACTTACTGAGGACAAAAAAGAATAAGGAAACTGTTGAAATGGAGTAGTGAATATCCTAATGACACTAAATATTACAATAAAAATGCTCACAGGCTGTTACAATTGTTTTCTTATGAGTATCATTCATTCCTCAATGTCAGTGCTTCTACCAGCCCACAACTACAGAATTATGCCTTTGTACAGTTCTGGAGTGTAGTTGTTATAGGGTTACCACCTGTCCCACTTTGAGGACAGTCCTCTTTGGGCAGTTGTGTCCTGCAAAACATTGAAAAAATGGCAAATGTCCTGAGATTTTAGGACAAAATTATTTCCTATATTTTATGTAATAGTTGCATAAAACAGTTATTCTGTTTTCTGAAACACCTAAATGTTGTAAGAAACAGAATAAGCAACTAAAATGCTACAAAACTGATGTTCTGTCCTTTTTACTGGCCATGGGTATATTTCGCCCTGCTACTTGATACACACTCTCTGTCACACATTTTGCTGAGGAAAAGTTGAGAAGTATGCTGAAAACATTATGTTTACTCAAACAAGCACAAGTCAATAAAATTATACTAAATGGCAAACTGCAATGTACAGAAAAACGTACTGCTGAACAAAGTTTATTTTTTTAATAGCACACCAGCAAATTTCTAAACTTCAGCACTGCTGTCCCACATGCAACATCTAAGGAACATTAAACCATACTGCATATGACACACATGCATGCAGGCTACTATACAAATACACAAATGCACAACATCTAAGGAACATTAAACCATACTGCATATGACACACATGCATGCAGGCTACTATACAAATACACAAATGCACAACATCTAAGGAACATTAAACCATACTGCATATGACACACATGCATGCAGGCTACTATACAAATACACAAATGCACACACAAAAAGACTGCCCGTATTCATATTGTGTGTTACTTGTTGTCTGTATGCTTAATAAAGGATTTTTGATTGGAAACATACTAGTATCTACACTGCTTGTATAATTTCTGAATACCTACTAGAGTTAATAATTCTGGGTAAAATTAATATTTTATTTTATTTTATTTTTTTTTTTTTGATTTAGGACATTTCTAAGTTCACTACTTCTACTACCATTTTTCTGATTTTTTTCTGATTTTTAATATGTAGTGATTAACTAGACATAATGTAATTGAAAAACTTCCACACAGGGAAGTTTTTTACATTGTTTAGATTTTATAATACCTGATCATTATGTTAAATTAGTGTTACTGTCTTTTTAACAGCAGTGAGTATTCCCCTGAGTGAGTATAGTGGGATCAGCATTTTAAAATCCCACTGGCAAAATACAAAAGATGTCTATGTGTGTGTGCTTATATTTTGGTTTATTACTTTTTATGGTTGGTAGCAAATGCGTGCACTACTGCCTCACCACCTTTGGTTATCCAGTTCAATTCAGGGTTAAAGAGCCTTCTGCGTGGATTGGGTACACCATACTTAAGTGTACCTTTTCTCCCCTTCTCCACTTCAGAGTGTCCTGACTTCTGCCCCCCCCCGCCCGTACACACCAACATGCACACACACACACACACACACACACACACACACACACACACACACACACACACACACACACACACACACCACAAGACAACACAGACACGTACACACATTCTGATTCTCCTGTACTCCTGTTGTCAGATGTTTGTGCTGCAGAAAGAGACAAATCCTCAAAACACTTCAAACTCTCAAGTGATCCCCATCCCATCCCCACTATACTAATCATGTTCATGAGTTGAACTTGACTAAGCTGTTTGCTTCTTCTATTACTTGATAAACAGCCTGCAAAATCTGATGTTTGTACCAAAAATGTCCCACTTTGGGCATTTGAAAAGGTGGCAACCTTAAGTTGTTACTTACTTAATTCTGCACCTTCACTCTGTACTTTTCTTCTTCTTCTGTTCTTCCTTCGTTCTCTAGCTAGCACAAAATCCACCCAAAACCAAAATAAAAACGTAAACTAAATCCGAAAAAAAAAGTAAAAAGATCACGAAACAAATAATCCACAAAGCTAAGCATTAAGCAAGGAAAGCTGAAGCTTGAAGCTAACAACTGAACTGACTGATTCTCGCTCTTTTCCCAGCATATAAAGCCGAGGAAGAGAGCGACAACCAATCAGCAGCATTTAGCCCAGCAACTTAGCAAGCACGTCATGACGTGCCTGCGGACGTCGCAGTCCGAGCCCCTTCTAATTCTATGTGGTTTGGAACCGCATAGACTTCTGGGCATCACAATGATGCCTTCATTACCCCTACAGGCTGCAATCAAAACAAACAAAAAAAAAAGATGATTAAAACCGCTGCAGCCCGAGGCGGTTAAAGTGCACACTGCGCATGCGCATACTTCCGAGTCGTGGACTCGGAACTTTGTTTATTAAAAAAAATAAGGTATTAGGTAATTTTTTTTTTTAAAACATTTCTTAAAGTTCTTGACACTTTATTCTTTTTAGTTGAGGGGGCTGCAGTCCGGCAGTCCGATGCCACGAGCCGCCCCTGATTTTTTCTCTTTTATATTCAGTTTACTGTGCCATCCTGATTTATGCGTTCTATCACCGATTATTTTATCAATGACAGTAAAATGAAATTTGGCTCTGCTATGTTTTAAAGTATGTTTGTACAATGCATTACTGGCTCTTTTGCATTTGATGTCACTCAAATGTTCAGAAATCCGTAACCTGAAAGGTCTCGAAGTTTGGCCAATATAAAAAGCATGACAATTACAACAAGCCATATAAATAATCCAATCAGTATTGCAATTGGCAAAAAACTTGATATCATATACATTGCTGCTGTTGTTGCTGGAAAATTGTTTTGTTCTTAGTACATATTTACAGTTACTACAATGACCACATAGCATACAGCCTATGAGCTTATCACCCAATATTGAAGTTTGAGCCATATGTAGTTGTTTAGATTCAGAATGGTGCTTATAATGATTGAAAAAGGCCCCCAAATTCTTCCCTTTCCTGAAAGAAAATAGACATGACTGAGGTATATAGTTGGACAAAGCAAAATCTGCTAAAAGAATATTCCAATGGCGTTTTACGATATCAATGAATTTGTTGGTATTCCTCCCATAAGTAGTGGTGAGTCGCAAAATATTATGTTTGTGTGAGAGTTTATTTTTGTATCTTAAGAGTTCATCTATGGGCAGGTGTGATGCATAATTCCTGGCAGTGGTGACATAACCCATGCTGTAACCTCTTTCTCTGAATCTATCAGTCAAATCTTGACTAAAAGTTTGAAAAGTGTTATCTTCTGAACAAATACGTCTCATTCTGATAAATTGCGATTTTGGAATGTTCCTGGCTATATGTTTTGGATGAAAGCTGGATGCGTGGAGTAAAGTATTATATTCAGGATATTTCCTGAATACTTGAGTACTGAATGTGTTATCTGCATTTCTAGTTACCATGACATCCAAATAGGTAATCTTGTGTTGATCAAAATTGTTGGTAAAATGTAATCCCCATTTGTTGTCATTAAGGTATTGAACAAATTCCTGCGAGTATTCAGTATCAGACCTCCACACCATCCAGCAATCATCCAAATATCTACGCCAAATGTCAATCTCCGGCAAGTAGAGATTGTGTGTGTCATCATATATAATGTGATCCTCAATGTATGCCACATATAAGTCTGCATAAATAGGGGCAAAAGACACACCCATGGCAGTACCCTTGACTTGGAGATAACATTGTTTATCATAAAAAACACATTTTTAGTGAGAACATGTTCAGTCAAACATATCAAAAAAGTATTGAAGCCAGGTTTACACATATTAGATTTATAACGCCAATATTCAATAGCATCTAAACCTGCCCAGTGTGGTATATTCGTATATAGTGAGCTTACATCCAAAGGGCATAACCACCAATCATCTTCAATCTGCATATCATTAATGATACCCAAAAATTGCGTGGTATCCTGTATCCTAGATCTTACCCATTTAAGTAAAGGTTTCAAATATTTAGTCAAATATTTAGAAAGGGGCTCAGTTAAGGACCCATTTCCAGCCACAATAGGTCTACCTGGTGGATGTAAAGGATCCTTATGTATTTTAGGTAGAAAGTAGATGTATTGACTAACAGGATCAGTAATCGTCAGATGTTTCAAAGTATCAGATGTTATAATACCATTTTCCAATGCTGTGTTCAAAAATGTGCCAATTTGTTCTTTGAACATGGATGTGGGATCTATTGGCATCTTTGTATAATATCTGGCATCATCCAGTTGTTTATGGGCCTCTATATCATAATCAATCCAGTTCATAACAACAACAGCCCCTCCTTTATCAGCAGAAATAATTACTAATTCTTTATTATGAGTAAGTTCTGTTAGACTGGATGACTCTGATTCAGAAATATTATTCAACATAGGTGGAAATATGTTAGAGGTAAAATGCAGATCTTTGAAAACACTATGTTGAAATAAACTTACACTTGGATGCATAGGTACTGAAAAAGTAGATGGATGATATCTAAAATTATCAGTCATGTGATCATGTCCGTTGCGATCCTGAAATTGTTGTGACTTTTCCTGTGTTTCCTGCCTCCCCTCTTATAAGGCCTAAAGGAGTCCCATTGTTATTACGTTTGGGAGTCGGGGAGTCTGTGGCATGTTGTGTATCTATATCTGTACCAGAGGAAGTATCCCCATCTGTGGAATCTGTAAAATTACCATATCTTTTAAGGATGGATCTGGGACGTTTATGTCTAGGGGTTTGGTTCGTGTTCCTGTTGGAAAAGTCACAAGCTTACAGAACCTTATGGAAATGTTAAACAACAAGTTTTATCTGAACAACATATTGCTCTGTTAAATAAAGGCCTTTCTTTTATTCCCGTTTTTTTTGTGTCTGATGACATTTTTGCACAAGATATAGTAGCATTTTGTAGATTGATTAATCTTAAATTACATTACATCAGTTTTTCTTGCCCCAGATGTCAGGTGCCTCCCTAATGGGAAGCAATTAAGTCTATAAATACAAGGCTATACCTCCATCAAAAAAGCAAATACACCAAAAAGCTTTTTGAGCATAGTAAGTGAGAGTAGAGGTATAGCCAAAAGAAGAAAGGGGGCTGGAGGGAGGGTAACCAGGACTGCAACAGTGAACAGACGAACATCTACATTTATGGTAAGTGTACACAACTGCACTATGTTCTTCATGTTTCACTGTTGCAGTCATTACATTTGGGCAGATTCCCAAAGCCAAGGTTGGGGGGAGGACTTTAAATAGAATTAGGACCAGCTAGAAGGCCCTGCAAGACTGCAGTGGCAAAACCAGCTCTGGATTTAGAGAAAATTGGCAAATGATAGTGCTTGGTGAAAGTATGTACAGAACTCCAGGTGGCAGCTTCTAGGATGTCCCTTGTAGGGATGCCCCTGAGAAAGGCTGTAGAGGTAAATGCATCCCTGGTTGAATGGGGTCTGATGCCCTGTGGGATAGGTTTTCCATGCTGCTTATAGCAGAAATGAATGCAGTGGCCTATCCATTTTGAAATGGTTTGCTTTGAAATAGCTTTCCCCTCTGTCCCTGCAGCAAATGCCACCAGCAGTTGTTCAGATTTCCTTTGAGGTTTAGTCCTGTCCAAGTAGAATCTTAGTTGTCTGTGCACATCTAAGGAGTGCAGTATCCATTCCCCTTTGTTCTGTGGGTTGGGAAAGAAGGTAGGCAAATGAATGGACTGATTAAGAGCCACACTGCATACCACCTTGGGCATGAAGGAGGGATTGGTTCTGAGGGACACCCTGTCAGCATGGAAGATGATGAAAGGCTCCACTGCCATAAGGGCCTGTAATTCAGATACCCTTCTTGCAGAAGTGATTGATAAAAGGAAAGCTGTTTTCCGGGAAAGGAATTTTAAATCTGCAAAAGTAGCTGGCTCGAAAGGAGGAAGAGTTAGTTTCTCCAAGACAAAGTTAAGGTCCCAGGCTGGAGTTGGGGCTCTCCTGGGTGGCCTTAAATTTTGGCCCCTCTGAGGAACTGCTTGAGCAGTGGATGAGAGAAGAATGGAGGCTCTGTGCTGTAATGAGCTGAAATGGCTGAGGCATGAATTTTGATGGAGGAAAAGGACAAGCCCTTATAAAGCATCTCAGCCAAATATTGTAGAATCTTAGGTAAATTGGGCACTGCTGCGCTCATCCCTTGGGATTGGTTCCAGGTTAAAAATCTTTTCCATTTAGCAGCATAAGATTTTCTAGTACTAGGCCTCCTTGCCTCTAAAATGATATCCATCACTGGTTTACTGAGGGGTGGTAAAGGAGAAATTAGGTAATTAGCCAGGCTGCTAGATTCAGGGTTTGCAGCTGAGGGTGCAAAATCTGGTTCTCCTGCTGAGACAACAGGGAAGAAGTCTGAGGCAGGTGCCATGGGGCCAAGTGTGACACACTACGTAAGAGGGGGTACCAGTGTTGGCATGGCCAGTCTGGTGCAATTAAAATTGTCCTTGGCTTGTCCTGTTTGATCTTTAGTGGTACCTTGGAGAGCAGAAGCAGAGGAGGAAAGGCATAAACTGATAGGTTTTTCCAGCTGAAGGATAGAGCATCCACTTTCCAAGCTAGTTTGTGGGGAATCCTTGTGCAACATGTGTCCAATTGATGGTTCTGAGGGGAGGCAAACAGGTCTATATCTGGGCTCCCCCATTTGCTTGTCAACATTTTGAAAATCCTTGGTTCCAGTTTCCAGTCGTGTGGGTCCATGAGGTTTCTGCTTAGTCCATCTGCCAGTGTATTTAGTTTTCCTGGCAGGAATTGAGCTTGTAGATTCACTTAGTAGCTCAAGGCTATGTTCCACAATGCCATGGCTAGTCTGCAGAGGGGGTAAGAGTGTGTACCCCCCATGCTTGTTTATGTACCACATGGCAGTGGTGTTGTCCGTCTTTACCATTAGTTGTCCTGGAAGAATGTGGTCCTTGAAGGCAGTCAGAGCATTCTGTACAGCTAACATTTCCTTTTGATTTATGTGCAGGTGCATTTGACTTGGGTTCCATATGCCCCGAATGCACTTCCCTGCCAGGTGAGCCCCCCATGCATAGTCTGATGCATCTGTTGCTAAGGTTTGGGTGGCAGGGGGTAGTGTGAATGGTAGTCCCCTGTTTTGGTGGCAGGCCTCTGCACACCAAAGGAAGTCTAGGCATAGGCAAGCTATGATAGGAATCATTGCTTCTAGATCCTGTGAATGTTGACACCATAGGCTTTTGAGATACCATTGTAGTTTCCTCATATGCAGCCTTGCATATGGAATTAGAAGAATGCAGGAGGCCATGAACCCCAAGGCTTGCAGTATTTGCCTTGCAGATAACTGGGTTTTTGTGGCCACTTGTTTGAAGTAGGTTGTCAAATGAATCTGTTTCTCTGGCGTGAGGAAAGCCATCTGGGAAGTTGTATTCAAGCTTGCTCCCAGGAATATAATTTGTTGACAGGGTACCAGGTGTGATTTCTTTTCGTTTATGGTGTACCCCAGACAAGTCAGTACCATTTAAAAAAGGCCAGATGATTCAAATGTATGTCCTGGCTTTCTGCCTGAATTAGACAATCGTCCAGGTATGGGTATACTTGAATATTTCTTTGCCTGCAAAATGCAATGACTGGAGCTAGGCACTTTGTGAATACCCTGGGCGCAGTAGATAAGCCAAAGGACAGTTCAGAGAACTGATAGTGCATGTAGCCTGCTTTGAAGCGTAGGTATCTTCTGCAAGACTCCCTGATAGGATGTGCAGGTATGCTTCTTTTAAGTCTAGTGTTGCTAACCATGTATCTTTTCCTAGCATAGGAAGCAGCTGGTGAAGAGTCAGCATTTTGAATTTTGGAATCACCAGAAAGGTGTTTAGAGTAGAAAGGTCCAGGATAGGATGCCAGATATTGCCTTTTCTGTGTACCAGGAAAAGTCTTGAATAGAAACCTTGTCCCTTTTCCTCTTCTGGTACCAACTGAATAGCCCCCATGCTTAAGAGAGAGAGTACTTGATTTTGGGCCTCTGCTGACTGATTTGGGGGTAGATCTGGCCAACTGCTTGGTGTTGGTAACGTGTGGAAGTGAAATCTGTATCCTTGGGACACTATATTTAAAACCCATTTGCCCTGGGTAATGAGTTCCCAGTTTTTGGCCTGCAGACCAATCTTTCCACCTAAAGGAACATTCAGTTGGGAAGTGCTTGGAAGTTTTAAAAGCAAGTCATTGAGACAGTTTTCCATAGGGAGGAGTCTTACTACTCCCAGATTTGAGTGAAACCCCCACTGCTTAGTCTTATGTGTCCCCTGGGACTGAAACCTGGGGTTTCTGCTGTGTCTGGGTTTGGCTTGAGAAGACCTGGAAGGGGCTGAAAGGACCAATTCTTAGAGGGCCAGTGCCTACTAAATCTAGGAGGCTGAACTTGTAAGAAATCTTTAACAGTTTGCATAGATTTAGCTTTATCTTCCATCTTTTTAAGTACTTCCTCAGCCTTGTTGCCAAACAGATGGTCCTGATTTAAGGGAGCATCCAACAGCTTAGCTTTAACATGATCAGGCAAAGATTGCTCCTTAAGCCAAGCATGCCTTCTGAGCACAGACCCAGTAACAGCAGCCCTGCAAGAGGCCTCTATTGACTCAAAATCACATTGCAAAGTATGTTTTTCAATCTGTTCAGCAGAATGCATTAAATCCTGTAATTCTTTATTTTCAGCACAGTCAGGAATCAACATAATTTTCTGTTTAAGCAATCCAATAACATGTTGTTGATACTTTAACATATGAAACTGGAAGTTTAAAGCCCTAATGGCCAGGGTTGCAAAAGTGTACACCTTCTTACCCCATCTATCCAGCTCCCTGGAGTCTCTATCAGAAGGGGTAGGATTTTTAGCAGTAGAAGCCTTAATGCCCTTGGGTCCCTGTGAAATAGTCTCTGGATTCGCAATAGGATTTTTAAAAAAGAACTTGTGTGAATTAGGAACCCTGTAATATCTGTCAGGTTTTCTGGGAGCAGGAGGCAAAGAATCAGGGGCCAAACTAGATTCCGAAAAGGCATCATCAACAATGTCTAGTACAGGAGGTATAGCTAAAGGCCTATGCTGAGGCTGGAGTAAGAAATCTCTAAGCCTCTTTTTTGAATCAGAAAAATCCTGGCTTTCCCAGTTCGAACATTATTAAAGAAATATTAATGACTAGAGTTTCCGTTAGTAGTTTTTGTAAAGTGTTTAGTTCTAAGCAATAAAATAAACTTTAACTGAATCCAAGGAAGCTTGGTATTGTTTTCTCTCACTATTCCTTAAATATTTTGAGCACAGCAAAATAATGCAAAACCAGCTTGAGTAGTATAAACCTTACATATCACACAGCTTCATCACTCAATTAATAATCAATCTATTAATCAATCAATGACAACACTCTATGACATGTAATAAGTCATATAGCACACTATCTGCCTGCCAGGACTAATTCAACTGAAAATCATAGGATCATAGATTAGTACTAGGCTAACTGCCCTTCCGAGCCATTTTAAGTCTAGGCGGTTATCCCTTGTGAGACTCAAACCCTGCATCTTGTGTTTATAAGGCAAACACCTTAACCATTAGGCCACCCTCCCAACCCAGCACTTAATTAATCTTTTCACGTCAGGTTAATAGTTTATCATGCTATGTAATATATGGACAGGATATCATTAAACTATCTTAAACCATATGAACACCTGATTGGCATTATCCTTATTTACCTTAATACATGACATAACATTAACATGAAACTGTGAAATTCTTTAACTGTGTGTATAATGGCCAATCAGTATCTGTCTATATAGTTGTGTAGTATCCCCAAGTCATTTCAAAAGTATAAGTTTTT
>NC_056732.1:1866228566-1866241066 GCF_019279795.1 Protopterus annectens
TGACTCCTTTGATAATCACATCACCACAGTAGTCAGTAAATCCTTCTAAGTGGCACACCTCATCACAAAGGGGTTCTCATCCAGGAAAAAAGAGGCATTGTTCCCCTCTACTCGACACTCATTAGACCCATTATAGAGTACAACACCCCTTTTGGAATGTACCTCACAAGACATCTGCAGCAGCTGGAAATGCCACAGAAGTACTTCACAAAGAAGATTACTGGCCTCAAACAGATGCCCTACACTGACCGCCTCAAAAAACTCCAGCTTTACTCCATGGCATATTGCCTACTCTGAGGTGATCTCTGCCTAACATATAAAGCTGTCAAACCCAGAGCTGTTGGACATGCTACACCTAAAGAAATCCCAATCCTTCTATGAGCTACACACTCTAGGGACCTAAACCTTGTCACCACAATAAACAGGACATGCTGGAGAGATAGTTTCCTGTCCCAGAGACTTCCCATACTCTGAGAAAAAGCTACCCATCTATGTCAAGCAAAGTTCCTCATTCAAGAAAAATCTTGATGAGTAGATGGGAAAAAGGAAATACACCCTGGGGATCACTTCTGTGGCTCTGCTCGACAAGGTCACAGAAAAATAATTTTCTTTGGTGGCGTAAGCCAGGGAACCTTGTCGGCTAGGCTTACTTAGGCCCTTGGATCAATAGCCTAGTACCTACCTATGAACCTTTGAACCTACAGATAGGTGGTGAGATCCTACCTATAGTACTGTGTGATACACTTGGTACATGCATTCAGCAGTAGGTACGAAGAAGTTATTGTCTCTTTGTATAGATAGGGGGTAAGGCCCTACCTGTAGTACTGTGTGATAATTTGTAGACCTAGCATTGAGCAGTAGGTACGAAGAAGTTATTGTCTCTCTGTATAGATAGGAGGTAAGGTCCTACCTGTAGTACTGTGTGATAGCCTGGAGACCTAGCGTTCAGCAGTAGGTACCAATAAGATACTGTCTCTCTGTATAGATAGGTGGTAAGGCCCTATCTGTAGTAGTGTGTGATAGTCTGGAGACCTAGCACTCAGCAGTAGGTACCAAGAAGTTATTGTCTCTCTGTATAGACAGATAGTAAGGCCCTACCTGTAGTACTGTGTTATAGTGCGGAGACCTAGCATTCAGCAGTAGGTACAAAGAAGCTATTGTCTCTCTGTATAGACAAGTGGTAAGGCCCTACCTGTAGTACTGTGTTATAGTCCGGAGACCTAGCATTCAGCAGTAGGTACCAAGAAGCTATTGTCTCTCTGTATAGATAGGTGGTAAGGTCCTACCTGTAATACTGTGTGATATTCTGGAGACCTAGCATTCAGCAGTAGGTACCAAGAAGTTATTGTCTCTCTGTATAGATAGGTGGTAAGGACCTACCTGTAGCACTGTGTGATACTCTGGAGACCTAGCGTTCAGCAGTAGGTACCAAGAAGTTATTGTCTCTCTGTATAGGTAGGTGGTAAGGCCCTACCTGTAGTACAGTGTGATACTCTGGAGACCTAGCATTCAGCAGTAGGTAACAAGAAGTTATTGTCTCTGTAGAGGTAGGTGGTAAGGCCCTACATGTAGTACTGTGTGATACTTTGGAGACCTAGCATTCAGCAGTAGGTACCAAGAACTTATTGTCTCTCTGTATAGATAGGTGGTAAGGCCCTACCTGTAGTACTGTGTGATACAATGCAGATCTAGCATTCAGCAGTAGGTACCAAGAAGTTATTGTCTCTCTGTAAAGATAGGTGGTAAGGCTCTACCTGTAGTACTGTGTGATAGTCTGGATACATAGCATTCAGCAGTAGGTACCAGGAAGTTATTGTTTCTCTGTATACATAGGTGGTAAAGCCCTTCCTGTAATACTGTGTGATGCTCTGGTGACCTAGCATTCAGCAGTAGGTAACAAGAAGTTATTGTCTCTGTAGAGGTAGGTGGTAAGGCTCTACCTGTAGTACTGCGTGATAGTCTGGAGACCTAGCATTCAGCAGTGGGTACCAAGACGTTATTGTCTCTCTCTATAGACAGGTGGTAAGGCCCTACCTGTAGTACTTTGTGATACTCTGGAGACCTAGGATTCAGCAGTAGGTACCAAGAAGTTATTTTTTTCTGTATAGACAAGTGTTAAGGCCCTACCTGTAGTACTTTGTGATACTCTGGAGACCTAGGATTCAGCAGTAGGTACCAAGAAGTTATTTTTTCTGTATAGACAAGTGTTAAGGTCCTACTTGTAGTACTTTATGATACTCTGGAGACCTAGCATTCAGCAGTAGGTACCAGGAAGTTATTGTCTCTCTGTATAGATAGGTGGTAAGGCCCTACCGGTAGTACGTTGCAATACTCTGGAAACCTATCATTCAGCAGGATGTGGACATGGTGGAAACAGTACAGAAGACAGCAGCAAAGAGTGTATTCAACCAAAGTATTATAAAAAAATACTATGAGGATTTAATATGTACACTCATGTAGGAGGAAGGCAGAAAGGAATAAGTTCTAACCAATTAAGCACTACAAGGAAATCTGCAGAGTACTTATTATTTAAAAAAAATAAAACAGTGTAAGAAACTTCTTTGTTGTGGAAGATTTTCAGTCTATATATTTCTAGTTAATCACTGTATATTAATCAGATCAGACAACAGTAGTAGAAGTAGCGAATGTAAACTCACCTTAAGTCAAAACAAAACAAAACCAAAAGTAATAATAGAAAATATATAATTGTACAGCATTACTAAGTATTTGAAAGTAATACAAGCAAGGCAGGCAGTCTGTTTTCAGTCAAAAATCCTTTATTAAGTACTGCCTGCCTTGCTTGGATTACTTTCGAATACTTAGTAATACTATACAATTATATATTTTCTATTATTACTTTTTGACTTGACGAGTTTACATTTGCTACTTAGGTTCATAGGTTAGTACTAAGCTAACTGCCCTTGTGAGCCATTTTAAGCCTAGCCAATTATCCCCTTGTGAGACTCAAACCCTTCACCTTGTGTTTGTAAGGCAAACACCTTAACCATTAGGCCACCCTCCCAACCTACTACCTTCTACTACTATTGTTTGATATGATTAATATACAGTGATTAACTAGAAATATATGGACTGAAAATCTTCCACACAGAGAAGCTTCTTATACTGTTTTGTTTTTGGACCCACTACACTTTAGTGGGTTGTTTTGAGACTTCGGGGATACCACAGAGATTACTTGTTTTTTATCTTTTAAAAAAAAGACATGAGAAAAAGATATCATAATTTGAAGAGAAGGATCAAAGCAGATAACG
Organism: Protopterus annectens; assembly: GCF_019279795.1. NCBI lineage: Eukaryota > Metazoa > Chordata > Ceratodontiformes > Protopteridae > Protopterus > Protopterus annectens. Next base: position 1,866,231,836 of record NC_056732.1, read on the forward strand.
AGGAAGCATTTTTATTATGATTAATTTTGTTTGAGTTTTTTACCTTGGCAGTATACTGATGACTGTCGGCCATTTGCATGCACAGTCCATGTGTTATTGTCTATGTATATATAGCCGTAAATCCACAGCACTTTTTTCCCATTTTTTTACATGGGGTTGGGGTATCATTTCAACAGTGACATTCATCTAAAGCCAAGGTGTATACCACCAAGAGCTAGCCCTGTTATGATAGCTTTTTCACACCACACACTCACATGCATGTTCCTACCTGTATCCAATTTGTACTGTCCAATTCACCTACTTCATGTCTTTGGAATGTGGCAGGAAACTGGAGCACCCAGAGGAAATCTATGCCCGCACAGGCAGGACATGCAGACTCCACACGGAAGGCACCTCAACCAAGATTGAACCAGTGAAACTCTTGTTGTGAGATGACAACACTATCCGGTGTGCCACTTTGCCACCCCATGTTTGTGTGTGTGTGTGTGTGTGTGTGTGTGTGTGTGTGTGTGTGTGTGTGTGTGTGTGTGTGTGTGTGCTGACTGGTAGAAAATAAAAATGTGTTTTTTAAGTAGGATATTCAGCTTATCTTGAAGGCTGGAAAATAAGCAAATTATTTTATCCAAGCAGTTCTTTTCTCCTTATCTGTCTTCAAAGTCTGCATTTTTATGATCAGGAGTGACTAAACAAACTGCTTTAACACTTATTTATTTATTGTTTATCATACAATTTACAGACTGACCAGGACACCTTTTACATTCTGGATCTCCCTTACAAATTGTAGTACCTAATCACACTGCATGTCATTTGGCAGGACACCTGAAAAATGACTATTAATGCACCAAAATTCAGACTTTTCAACTGTCCCTGGATGTTCTTCATCCCACATTGCTGCAGTCCTAACACTAGGGTAGTCCGCTGTCCCAGTCGGCCCGAATACCAAAGTATAAGGCTGACGTCGGTCAAGGCGCACTAGTCTGACGTCAGGACGTCAGGGTACAAATGCGCGTGACCGACGTCATATCCCCAGTCTTTTTTGCCGCATGGTCCGATGCAGAAGCAGCGTTGCAAGTGCAGGTTGGCGTTCTGAGATTTTCCGAAGTCGGAGTTTCAGACCCCAAGTTGGCTAGTACCCGTTGGGGAATATTTTGTTTTCTTGCCTCAGTATTTTACCGGATGTCAGAAAAAGTGAATAACTGTATTTCTTGTGGGAAACAGATACCTCATAGGGATTACCATACCTTGTGTATACCTTGCTTAGGGCCTGAGCACGACGTTGTTGGCTGTCGCTCTTGTGCTAGATTTAACAAACGCACTATAAAGAGAAGATTAGATTGTGCCAGGTTAGTGTTTGGGAAGCGGTGTAATTATAAAATGCCGTTGGATGCTCCGATGCCCGCTTCGTCAAAAAAGCGCAAGGACAAAACAGCAAAGCCTAGGCTGGAAGAACCGTCCGTACCGGACGTCGGTTCTTTAGAGGGCTCGGTGGAGCCAGAGGTTCAGCCAGAAGTTTCTTTGGAGTCCCAGGGAGAGACTTTATTACTGCAAGATGTGACCTCTCAGGAGGTAGGCCAGGCTGAAGGGGCTTCTCAGGTAGCTGTTCTTCCCTCCCTTCCTAAGGTGGTTAGGCCCTCCCCTTCTGTTTCAAAGGCTTCTCCCAGGGGCAGGCCAGGTTCTGTTTCAGGTGGTACCCCTAGTTCTTCAGGGTCTGTGCCTAAGAAACATATGCTTAAGATGGCAGAAGATTTGATTACAATGATTAGAGGTTCTATGCCCCCTCCTGATAAGAGGCCTAGGGTGGAACCTGAGCTTGGGAGTTTTGAGCAGGGTTCGGATGATTCTGAGTCTTCGGCTGAAGATTTGCAGGAGTATTCTCCTTACTCTGATTCTGATGTGGATGATTCTACTCCTTCTGCTTCTCCTCCTGAGGATTTTTCTTTTTCAGAGACTCTTCATTCCATGAGGGAGCATTTTAAATGGGAAGGTCAGGATTTCTCTGATTCCAGGAAAAGGCTTAGGGAATTTCTGTTTCTACCCCAGCATAGGCCTTTAGCTATACCTCCTGTTCTGGATGTGGTGGAAGATGTTTTTGCAGAGGCTTCTTTGAACCCTGATTCTTTGCCCCCTGCTCCAGTTAAACCAGATAGATATTATAGGGTGCCTGAAGCTCATAAGTATCTTTTTAAGAGTCCTAGGGCAGACCCAGAAAGTGTTTCTCAGGGGCCTAAAGGTGTTAAGGCTTCTGTTGTTAAAATCCTGTTCCTCCAGATAAAGAGGCAAGGGCTTTGGATAGATGGGGAAAGAAAGTGTATACTTCTTCCACTTTAGCCATGAGGGCTTTGAATTGCCAGTTTCACATGTTGAAATACCAAAATTATCTCCTTTCACAATTAAAGTCTAAGGTAGATGCTCTGGCGGAAGGTATTGAGTGTAAAGAGTTGCAGGATTTAGTTCATGTTTCTGAACAGGTGGGTAAGCATTCTTTGCAATGTGGTTTTGATGCTGTACAGGCCTCTTGAGGGTGGCTGCCACTGGTTCGGTTCTTCGCGAGGCACGCCTGGCTGAGGGATCAGAATTTAGCTGAGCAGGTTAAGACAAGGATTTTAGATGCTCCTTTACAATCTGATGTGTTGTTTGGTTCGCCTGTGGAAGCAGTTTTAAAGAAAATGGAAGACAAGGCTAAGTCTATACAGACTATTAAAGATATTTTGCAGGTTCAGCCTCGAGTTTAGTAGAAATTGGCCTACCAAGGGGTGGACATATCCTGCTTATGATTCCCAGTCTAGGGGTAGGTCTAGACGTGGTAGGGGCAGAGCTCAAGGTTCTTTTGGGCCTAGAACAGGAGTTCACCTGCTCAGTCTTCTGGTGAGGGCAGGGGTCAGTCCTTTCGTAAACAAACCCAATGACCTGCCTTTTCAGCTGCCAGAATCTTCTCGTCTGGCAGCACCTTTGGGAGAAGGTTGGCACTTTCAAAAACTGAGTTTAATTACCCAAGACAGATGGGTATTGGATATCATTCACCACGGTTACAGGTTTTATTTCCATACCTTGCCTCCTTTCAAAGGCATGCCAGACATTCCTCCTCAACAAAGAAAAGAGGCTCACAAGCAAATTTCTCTGTTACTCAAATAGGGGCCATTCAGCGGTTCCTTTGCCAGAAAGGGGCCTAGGATTTTATTCATGCCTGTTCCTAGTACCAAAAGGGGGAACACGTGGAGACCAATTTTGGATTTATCTATCCTCAACACTTATCTGGACATTCCCAAGTTCAAAATGTTGACGTTACAACAGCTTTTACCTCTGCTGGGCAAAGATCACTGGATGGTAACTTTGGATCTCAAGGAGGCTTACCTTCATGTTCCTATCAGACTAATTTGCAGGAAGTATCTGCGTTTTTGAGCTGGGAATTCTCATTATCAGTTCTCTGCATTGCCCTTTGGCTTATCTACTGCGCCCAGAGTATTCACAAAGTTCTGGCTCCAGTGATAGCTTTCTTCAGGCTAAAAGGAATACAAATCTATCCTTATTTGGACGACTGCCTGATTCTGGCTCAAGGAAAGGACGTGCTTCTTCAGCATTTGGAATATGTGATAGCAGTGCTAAGATGCCTAGGGTATTCTGTGAACGAAATAAAGTCCAGTCTAGTACCCTCTCAAGACATGTGCTTTCTGGGTGTGAGACTGAATACAGCAACCCAGATGGCCTTTTAACCCCGGACAAACAAAAGAATCTTTCTCTTTACTTCCATCAACTATCTCATCAGTCCGGGCTGACTGCAAGGACAGTCCTTCAAGCCTTAGGGTTCATGGCATCTTGTATTCTGGTGCTTCCCAATGCCAAACTGCATATGAGGAAGCTGCAATGGTATCTCAAAAATGTATGGACACAGCACTGCCAGGATTTGGACACTGTCATTCAAATAATACCTTGCATTCAAAAGGAATTTTTGTGGTGGGCTCAGGAATGTCACCTAAACAAGGGACTCTCTGTGACCCGGCCAGAGGCGAGTCAGATTCTAATGACAGATGCCTCAGACACTGCTTGGGGAGCTCATCTGAATGGAAAGTGGATACAAGACAAGTGGCCTGCCAGACTGCAGCATCTACATATCAACATGAAGGAGATGTTAGCTGTCCAGTTTGCATTAATGGCTTTCAAGGATTTACTTCTTCCAGGGCAGGTGTTGATTCTAACAGACAACACAACTGTCATGTGGTACATCAACAAACAAGGGGGAACACATTCTTATCCTCTATGCAGGCAGGCAATGATTTTTTGGGAGACTGCGCTAAGCTTGCAGCTGAATCTTCAAGCAAGGTTTCTGCCGGGAGCACAGAACTCCTTAGCAGATGTGTTAAGCAGGCAAATCATGGATCCCCACGAGTGGAAACTGGATCTTCATGTATTTCAACAATTGACAGTGTCATGGGGAACTCCAGACATAGATCTGTTCGCTTCTCCACTAAACCACCAGCTGCCAAAGTTTTGCACGAAAAGGTTTCATTACACAGCTTGGAAAGTGGATGCTCTTTCTTTCAGTTGGAAAAATCTTCATGTGTATGCCTTTCTACCTCTGCCTCTCCTCCCAAAGGTACTCCTAAAGGTCAGACAAGACAAGCCAAGGATGATTTTAATAGCTCCAGATTGGCCTCGGCAGCACTGGTACCCATTGCTGAGGAGTCTGGTAAGGAAGCCTCCATGGCCCTTACCTTTGATTCCACACCTATTGTCTCAGAAGGACAGGCATCTACTCAATGTCAAGCTTCACTCTCTTCATCTAACAGCCTGGCATATTCTGTTTTGAACCATAGCAGGTCTCAGCTTCCTCAACAAGTTTTGAATGTGATTATGGAAGACCTAGTACAAGGAAAGTGTGCAGAAAAATGGAAGAGATTTTTATTTTGGAGTGCAGCAAAGGATTTGGATGTTTCAGAGCCTAATTTGAGTGTGGCTCTTCAATATCTTACTGAGTTATTGGACAAAGGTTTGTCTTTCTCTTCCATTAAGATTCATGCTGCAGCAATTTCAGCTCACTATGATTGTGACCCACCATTGTTTTCTCATCCTTTGTTCAAGCAATTTCTTAGAGGGCAAAGAATATAAGACCCACGTGAGCTCCTACTCCTGCTTGGGACCTCAATTTTGTGTTGGAGAAACTCACTCTACAACCTTTTGAGCCTGCAGCTACTGCTGAATTGAAATATTTGTCATGGAAGACTGCTTTTTTGTTAGCCATTACCTCTGCAAGAAGGGTGTCTGAATTGCAGGCCCTTATGGCGGTGGAGCCTTTCTTGATTTTTTCATAAGGATAGGGTATCTTTACGTACTAATCCTTCCTTTATGCCTAAAGTGGTTTCTAGTGTGGCTTTAAACCAAACTATTCATTTGCCTACTTTTATGCAAATCCCCAAAATAAGGGAAAAGATTTTGCACACTTTAGATGTACACAGGCAGTTGCGTTATTATTTAAGCAGGACTAAGGATTTTAGGCAGTCTCAGCAGTTGTTTGTTTCCTTTGCTTTGAGTTCTCAGGGCAAGCCTGTGTCAAAACAAACTATTTCTAAGTGGATTGGTGTTGCATTTCTTTCTGTTACTCCCATCATGGCAAAGAGATTCCAGCTGGGATTAGGCCTCATTCCACTAGGGCTACTGCCACTTCAACAGCATTTCTAAGGGGGGTGGCAACTAAGGATATTTTGGAGGCAGCTACTTGGAGTTCAGTGCATACTTTCTCTAAGCATTACCACCTTCCTCTCTACTCTAAATCTAGGGCTGGTTTTGCCACTGCTATTTTGCAGGGCATGTTGGCAGCTCCTGCTTCTTTGTGATTTGCCATCCTCCCTTACCTCTGCTTTGGGATTCTACCCAAGTGTTAGGACTGCAGCAATGTGGGATGAAGAACATAGTACAGTTTTGTACCTACCATAAATGTAGATGTTCGAAGATCCACATTGCTGCAGTCCAATTTACCCTCCCTCCTTCCCCTCTGTGTTTAGGGGTGGTTGTGTGTGTGGGATTGTACCTTCCTGGCTTTGTATATATTGTACATATATTTGGTACAGGGGCGTTTGGTGTGTTGTTGTTTTTTAGTTTGGCCTTATCTTTTTAGGGTCTTCTGACATCTGGGGCAAGAAAAGACTGAGGATATGACGTCGGTCATGCGCATTTGTACCCTGACGTCCTGACGTCAGACTAGAGCGCCTTGACCGACGTCAGCCTTATACTTTGGTATTCGGGCCGACTGGGACAGCGGACTACCCTAGTGTTAGGACTGCAGCAATGTGGATCTTCGAACATCTACATTTATGGTAGGTACAAAACTGTACTTTTTGATTCAAATTTTAGCTCTGTCCCTCTTAATTCCTCCAAAACTGGTGACTTTTTAGAGAAAAGGTGGTGAATTGCACTTAAGTTTTGTATTTATTTATTTGTCTTTGTTTAGCAGGAAAGTCCAACTGAGTATTACCCACTTTCAGTGGAGGCCTGGAGAGAAAAGCTCCATTACAGATTTTTTTTCATTAATCTTCTTCTTTCGGCTGCTTCCGTTAGGGGTCGCCACAGCAGATCAACTGTTTCCATTTCTTCCTGTCCTCTGCATCTTGCTCTGTCATACCAACCACCTGCATGTCTTCTCTCACCACATCCATAAACTTCATCTTAGGCCTTCCTCTTTTCCTGTTACCTGGTAGCTTCATCCTTAGCATCTTTTTTCCCAATATACTCTGCATTCCTCCTCAGTACATGTCCAAACCAACGTAATTTTGCCTCTCTGGCTTTCTCTCAAAATCTTCCAACCTGGGCTGACCCTCTAATATACTTATTCCTAATCCTGTCCATCCTCATCACACCCAGTGCAAATCTTAACATCTTCAACTCTGCCACATCAAGCTCTGATGCCTGCCTTTTTGTCAATGCCACTGTCTCCAACCCATATAACATAGCTGGTCTCACTACCCTCTTGTAGACCTTCCCTTTCACTCTTACTGGTACTTGTCTGTCACAAATCACTCCTGACACTCTTCTCCACCCACTCCATCCTGCCTGTACTCTCTTCTTCACCTCTCTTCCACACTCACCATTACTCTGAACTGTTGATCCCAAGTATTTAAACTCATCCACCTTCGCCACCTCTACTCCCTGCATCCTCACCATTCCTCTATCCTCCCTCTCATTTACACACATGTATTCTGTCTTAGTCCTGCTGACCTTCATTCCTCATCACTCTAGAGCACATCTCCACCTCTCCAGGCTCTCCTCCACCTGTTCCCTACTCTCACTACAGATCACAATGTCATCTGCAAACATTATAGTCCACAGGAACTCCTGTCTGACCTCGTCTGTCAACCGGTCCATCACCATTACAAATAAGAAAGGGCTCAGAGCTGAACCTTGATGTAATCCCACCTCCACCTTAAACGCATCCGTCACTTAATAAAAATTAGAATTATAGACTTATTTTGCTATAGAAAATGTATATTAATTCACATTCTCCTATTCTGTCAATGTCTCAAAGTAATAGTACTAAGTGTTTCTGACTGCTCCTGATTATTTCTGGATTTCTGTTGAAATTTGTCCTTGATTCATTGAGAGATATATGCACCTTAATAAAAAAGTTCAGGGTTATACCTTTCTCTGCATTTTTGATACTGAACTCAGAAGGTTAGTGGTTTCTTCTGTTGTGAGTGTTTTTGAGGTGTTGAGGATCAAACATGGCACCACATGTTACAATCTGTAGAAATAACACACATGGATGCAGAAAGAAGGAAAACGGAAATTTACAGAACCTCATACTTCAGTGCAATAAATCAGGACAAAGTAATGTGGGAAAAAGGCCCAAAAATAGGGACAGATTTTAAATATTGCTTCTATAAAATTAGAAAATTGCTAGAACAGGTTTTGCATTATTATTTATTTCTGAAGGCTATGATGTCCGAAACTCAAATGACTGTCATTATTTAGTAACTTCCAAAAATTTTGCGAGAAACAGACAAGAAATATGTGGCAAAACTCTGGTCATTTTGTGAAAATCTGGACAGTTGGGAGGTATGCAGAATCTGCTCTGCATAGCTCACAGAAACAGGTTAATATGGTAAAGTTATCCTGGCAGTGGGAGGTTAAAGCTGGATGTGCCAGCCTATCTCATTAAATATTTATACAAACTCCTCCTTTATGTTATGTTCTCACATTACCTTATTAATATTAATCAGATTGAAAGCTCTGTGTAGGGACACAGTTATCAGACACACAGGAAGTGTGTGCTTAAAAAAGTTGAGAACTTTGGATCTGCAGTATAGAATTATTTAGAATTTTTTTTTGTAATTGTTATCACTCATCTGATAAGCTTTACAATCAACAGTTTATTGATTTCCTGAAAAGTGTGATTCATCATGAAGCTGGAGGTAAGATCTGAGCCTATTAGAAAGTCTTCTTTCTGTACAGCTAACCTTTGTTGTTCAGATCTGAGGCAGCAGCCCTTGTGTTTAATTGTGTAGTTTGTGCTGCTGGGTTGGGATGAAGCCATAATAAAGACTTGTGTTCTACAGAAAGCAGCAGAAGAAATGCTTATGTGTAGGGACATTCATTTCCATTTTTTTATGAGAAAATAGCACTAAATAACAAATCTGAACTTTTGGTAAAACAAGATTTTCATGCATGTTGGCATTTTATGCAACAACTCATTAATGGCAACCCGCATTTATGCTTCTGGACCCAAAATGTAAAGTACAGCATGTTAATGTGGTTCTGAGCTTAGCGGTTTATGTCAGTGGGGACATAACAAGGATTTTAAATGTGGGAGGAAATAGCTGCATGGTACACTGAGAGGTTTGGTGGAAGTGGAATGTGGGAGGAAATGGCTGCATGGTACACCGAGAGATTTGGTGGAAGTGGAATGAGGGAGGAAATGGCTGCATGGTACACTGAGAGGTTTGGTGGAAGTGGAATGTGTAGGAAAAGGCTGCATGGTAGACCGAGAGGTTTGGTGGAAGTGGAATGTGGGAGGAAATGGCTGCATGGTACACCGAAAGGTTTGGTGGAAGTGGAATGTGGGAGGAAATGGCTGCATGGTACACTGAGAGGTTTGGTTGAAGCGGGCATGTTGTGCAGTTAAAGTTTCAGCTGATACTTGTTTTCATTTGAATGATTGCTTTCTTTAAAGCAGCAGTGTGGCATAAAAAAGAATAACAATGAAGTGTGCTATTTCCCTTATAGTAGAAGCTTTTTTTAATTTAG
>NC_056732.1:1866253566-1866268566 GCF_019279795.1 Protopterus annectens
CGGTATGACCCTGACCTTGAGTAGCATCTTACCCTCACCAAGAATGATGCCACAGTATAATGACAAAATGATCAATTTTAACAAATGGCTAACCTATTGGTGTCATTCTAAGGGGATCCAATATCTGTCAGCCTGGGATGACATGCTCGACAAGCCAAAGTTGCTTAGCCAGGGACGGCATGCACCTGTCACCCTTAGGCTTTTGAATACTGGCTAAGGCTCTTGCCACCCCCATAGTGCCTTTTTTAGACAAGGCTCAAAAGACAAACCTACCTCTATAGACAATACCAGAAACAAAAAACTAAGGGTAATGCTACTCAACACCAAAAGTCTAAACATCAAGATGCACGCACTCAAGGCACTCCTCAGTATGGAGAAAATCGATATCTGTGCAGTAACAGAAACCTGGTTCAAGGCTCCAGAGAGCACCCCAGCACTACCAGGATTCAACTCATACCATTCAACTCATACCATTCTTTTCAGCCCCAGAACTCAGACCAAAATACTAAAGGCGGGGGAGTATCCATCTTCATCAAGGATACCCACACCTCCAAGTTGGTGGCACTGCACGAGGCATCGGAGACCATCCATGTGCAACTAACAGTAGGTAAAACTGCTTTTCAGTTTGTAGACTGTTACAGATCACCCACCCTGACCCAGGACCTCCACTCGGCATTCCTGAGAACATTGAAAAATATGAAGGTCTCACCAAACACCATGATACTGGGGGACTTCAACTATCCAAACATTGACTGGGAAAACTACTCAAGCCCCAACTCTGTTGCCCAATGATTCCTTGAGTTTATAAACTCAAATGCCTTGGAACAACTGTTCACCACTCCCACAAGAGGGGACAACATATTGGACTTGGTCATCACCAACATGGGGGCTAAATGTTCCAAACCAGAGGTAAACCCCTCGTTGGTAAGATCAGACCATAAACTAATCACAATGGACATCCACATCCCGACCCCACCCCCAGCAAAGGAAATCACTGTGAAACATTTCTCAAAAGCAAACTTCACACTTCTCAAGACCAAGATGGAAAGTTTCAAAGCCCCCGGGCATATGGAAAATGCTACCCAAACTGCAGAATCCTTTACAATTGCACTCTATGAGCACCTACAGGAATGCATGGATTGTGCCATCCCAAGTAAAACCAAGACTTACTCCTCCAAAAACAGGAGACCAGTCTGGTGGACCCTGGCCATAAATAAGCTATACAACAGAAGGAGGAAACTATTACATGATAAGGCAAAATCCCAAAAAGGGAAGGCACCCCTAATGAGTACTAGTAAGAAACTTTGATCCCTCATAAAATCATCAAAGGCTAGCTTTGAAAGAAAAATCGCTAAAGACTCTAAAGATAATCACAAGGCGTTCTTTCGCTACGTCAAGAATCTGGGTGGCAACTCTCAGATATGCTCTGAGCTGGTGCAAAATGGCACAAAATACACTAAACACACTGACATCGCCAACATCCTGGCAGACAGGTTTAGTGCAAACTTTACCCCCCCTTCCCCCCAAAAGATCCAGTGTCTATCCCAGAAGAATGCAATCCCCCAGACATCACAGACACACAGGTGAAAGCAGCCCTCTCCAAAGTAAAAAACAAAGCATCAATGGGACCGGATGGTATCCCGGGCTGTGTCTTACATGAGCTCCAAAGTGAACTAAACCCTCACATAAATTCATTGTTCCAACTCAGCCTTACCACTGGTTATGTACCCAAAGAATGGCGTACAGCAACAGTAATCCCGCTTCACAAAGGTGGTGCCACAACGGATCCTGGGAACTATTGCCCTATAAGCCTGACTAGCCTGGTCTGCAAGGCTATGGAGCGCATCATCGTGGATCTCATAAACAAAGACATTGGGAACCTCCAAACACCGGACCCTACCCAATTTGGCTTTGTTAAAGGCAAATCTTGCCTCTTAAACCTTGTTGACTATTTGAAACAGTTACCAAAGCCATAGATAAGGGAAAGGTAGTCCACACAGCCTATCTGGACCTCGCAAAGGCCTTCGACACTGTACCCCACTCTGGCATCATAAATAAGCTTACTAGCTTAAATATTAACCCATATGTCAGAAGATGGGTTGCAAACTGGCTCAGGGATAGAACTCACATGGTCAAAGTCGTGGGTGCCATGTCCGACCCTAAACCGGTCACAAGTGGCATCCCACAGGGCTCAGTCCTGGGACCCCTCTTGTTCTGTATTTACTTCTCTGAGGTACAGGGACTGTGACTTACTAAGTTCGCAGATGATTGCAAACTGGGAGCCATAATAGACTCTCCAGCTGACACAAGAATCCTCCAGAAGGGCCTTACGGAGATGGATACCTGGTGTCAGAACCATAGCCTCAAGCTAAATGCCAAAAAGTGCATAGTCATTCCATTTGGGAAAAACAAAGTGCTTACATACTACCACATAGGAGATAATCCACTAAGTACCGAAGAAGTAATTAGGGATCTGGGGACCCAAGTAGATAGTAGCCTCTCCTTTGACAATCACATTGCCAAAGTAGTTAGAAAAACCTTCTATATAGCTCACCTAATCATAAAAGGGTTCACATCTAGATCAAGAGAGGTCATTGTGCCCCTCTACTCATCGCTCATCAGGCCCATAATTAAATACAATGCCCCATTTGGGATGTACCTTACCCGACACTTGCAACAATTGAAGAGACCTCAAAAATACCTCACCAAGAGGATTGTGGGCCTCAAACAGATGCCCTATGCAGCTCGACTAAAGAAGCCCCAACTCTACTCATTCGCCTACTGCCTACTCAGAGGTGACCTCTGCCTGACATTCAAGGCCATGTCTAACCCGGAACTGTTGGGCATGCTCCACCTCAAGAAAATGAATTTCATTAGAACTACAAGCTCCAGGGATTTAAACCTTAGCACAACTATAAACAGGACATGCTGGAGGGATAGATTCATATCCCAAAGGCTTCCCTCGCTCTGGAATGGAATCCCAGTCCATGTTAGACAGAGCCCCTTGCTGACCCTCTTCAAGAGAAATCTTGATGAGTGGATGGGTAATCGTAAATTTACTCCTGGGATCACTTCTATGGCCCTGCTGGACAGAGGCTCAGGAATCTAGTCTAAAAGGGAGGTGAAAGCCAACATTCTGGCTAGGCTTATAAATGCCCTAGATAGCCTAGTACCTACCTATGAACCTATGAACCTATATATATATATATATATATATATATATATATATATATGTATATATATATATATATATATATATGTATATATATATATATATATATATATATATATATATGTGTGTGTGTGTGTGTGTGTGTGTGTGTGTGTGTGTGTGTGTGTGTGTGTATACATATATATATATATATATATATATATATATATATATATATATATATATATATATATATATATATAGGTTCATAGGTTGGTACTAGGCTATCGACCCTAAGGCCTATGCAAGCCTAGCCATAACAATTCCCTGGAAATTTCTTCTCACAATATTTACTTCTCTGGGCCCCTGACTAGCAGGGTGACTGACATGATCCCCGGGGTGAATTTCCTATCTTCCAACCAATCATCAAGGTTCCTTTTGAAGAGGGCCAATGAGGCGCTCTGCTTGACATGTATGGGCAGTCTATTCCAGAGTATGGAGAGTCTCTGGGTCAGGAACCTATCCCTCCAGCATGTTTTGTTCATTGTGATGGTAAGGTTTAGATCCCTGGAGCGTGTGGCTCTGAGGGATTGGGATTTCTTTAAGTGGAGCATGCCTAACAGCTCAGGGTTTGACATGGCCTTGTATGTTAAGCAGAGATCATCTCTGAGTAGACAATGTGTCACAGAGTATAGCTGGAGTTTTTTTAGACGGTCGGCATATGGCATCTGCTTTAGGCCTGTGATTCTTTTAGTGAGGTATTTCTGTGGCCTTTCCAGTTGTTGCGTCTTGTGAGGTACATACCAAATGGGGCATTATACTCTATAATGGATCTAATGAGAAATGAGTACAGTGGGACAATGACCTCTTTTTTTCTGGATGAAAAGCCCTTAGTGATGAGGTGTGCCACATAGAAGGATTTCCTGACTGTTGTGGCGATGTGGTTATCGAAAGTGAGACCACTGTCCACTTGTGTCCCTAAGTCTCTCATCACACTTTCGATGTTTAGTGTCCTGCCACCTATGCGTTAGTTCATGGGTACATGTTTTTTTCCAAAGGGGATAATTATACATTTCTTGGCATTAAGCTTGAGCCCATGGCTCTGGCACCAGGCATCTGTTTCTGTAAGGCCCTTTTGTAGAATATCCACATCCTTTGGGGATTCAATAATGGCTCCCAGTTTGCAGTATCTGCAAACATTGTTAGCCAGAGTCCCTTAGTGTTGGCCTGTACTTCAGAGAAGTAGATGCCAACCAAGAGTGGTCCCAGGACTGAACCCTGAGGTACTCCACTTGTCACTTGTCTGGAGCTGGATTTGGAGTCGGCTACTTTTACAGTCTGGCTTCTGTCAGTAAGCCAGTTGGCAACCCATCGAGTGACGTAGGGATTTATGCCCAGCTTAGTAAGTTTATCTATGATTCCAGAGTGGGGGATGGTGTTGAAGGCCTTGGTGAGGTCCAGATAGGCTGTGTGGGCTGCCTTTCCCTCGTTCACAGCTCTGGAGATTGATTCGAAGAAGTCAATCAGATTCAGGAGATGAGATCGTCCCTTCACAAACCCAAACTGGGTGGGGTCCAGTGTCTGGAGGTTGCCAATGTCTTTGTTTATAAGTTCCATGATAATGCGTTCCATGCCCTTGCAAATCAGGCTTGTCAGACTGATGGGACGGTAGTTCCCGGGATCTTAGGTGGATCCCCCCTTGTGGAGTGGGATAACTGTAGCTGTGCACCACTCAGTGGGCATGAAGCCTGAGGTGAGGCTATGATTAAACATGAAACTTAGGTGGGGTGCCAGTTCATTTTGTAGTTCATGTAGTACACAGCCTGGGATGTCATCTGGTCCCATGGATGCTGTATTCTTAGCTTTGGAGAGTGCTGTTTCTACCTGTGTGGCTGTGATTATCAGAATTTGGCAATCTTTTGGTATTGAGATGGGCCCTTTAGGGGGTGAGAGGGGGGTGAAGTTGGCACTAAATCAATCTGCCAGAATATTGGCAATATCCTTGGGATCAGTATATTTAATGCCATTCTGTTGTACCTCAGAGTAGATCTGAGCATTGCCATATAGATTCTTGACATAACTATAGAATGCCTTGTGGTTGTCTTTGGAATCTTTGGCAATTTTATTTTCGTAACTAGCTTTTGAGGATTTTATAAGCAATCTCAGCTTCTTACAGAGGCTGGTGAGGGAGTGTTTTGCATCCTGGGATTTTCCTCTTTTCTGCAACAGTTTCTTCCTTCTGTTGTATAGTTTGTTTATAGCAGGGGACCACCAGATTGGCTTCCTTTTTTGGAGAATAGCATCTTGGTTCTATTTAGGATGGCACGATTCATGCACTAGTGGATTTGCTCATACAGTGCCTTAGTGTAGGATTCTGCAGTTGAACTTCCAGATCCTGTCTGCATGGGTGTTGTGAAGTTTGTCACTTCTGACTTCAGTAGCATGAAGTTGGCTTTTGAGAAGTTTTTTAAGGAGATTTCCTTACTGGGGGTGGGGGTGGATGTGGATGTCAAGGGTGATTTGCTTATGGTCAGACCTGACCAATGAGGGGGTGACCACTGGTGTGGAGCATCTATCTCCCATGTTGGTAATGACCAGGTCTAGGATATTGGAGCCCCTGGTGGCAAGGGCGCCCGCAGGCAGGTGCAAGGGGGTGCACTTGCACCCCCCTGGAATCGGCTGACTAGAGCATCATTTCAAACAAAGTTTTTTTTTTGTGCGTTCTTCTTTAAGAAGATCGCGGGTAGGCGTGCTGACATCATCGTGGGAACTTAGATGGGCTGACATCATCGCTATGAAAGCGGGAACTTAGACAGGTTAGTCGAGCGGGAACAGACGATGGGACACCGGTAGCGGGGACTCAGACGGATCATTCAGGAACGGAAGATGGGACCCGTTCAGGTTGTGTGTGTGTGTGTGTGTGTGTGTGTGTGTGTGTGTGTGTGTGTGTGTGTGTGTGTGTGTGTGTGTGTAATGCCCCAGGTGTACATGGTGGTGGGTAGAGAATAAGGCTTGAACCCTGTACCTTGGGCCCAAGTGGCAAGAGCCTGAATTCCCTACCCACCACCATTTGTAAAAATATTGCAGGATTTTCCCTCATACCTTTTCTGTTCTTCATAAAATCTGTGGTTTCTGCATTTGTGTCCTTGTTGCCTGACAGCTAAGTGTTATTATTTGGTTTTATTCTTGGCTGTCTGGAGTGTTTCTCCTGGGCCTCTGCTAAAAAATTAGCTTTTTTTTTTTCAAAGTCAGACTTTCCTGGTTAATAAATGTAAATGGACACATTTCAATATTGGACTTCTTTTCTTCAGAACGTGTATGGTAACAAAAGCAAGCTTTTATTCTAGCAATTTTCTAAGTGTACAAGATGGATATTTGAAATGTATCCCTGTGTTTGGGACTGTATTCCCCCCATTATTGGCTTCATCCAGGTTTTGTGCTAGGGTTGAGAGTTATGGTAAGAATTGAATTCACTGAATATGTTTGGGGGCTGTATTTACCCAGTATTGACTTTGTTCAGGTATTTATTGGCTTCATCCAGGTATTTATTGGCTTCATCCAGGTTTTTGCTAATGTTGAGAGCTATGGTAAGAACTGATTTCACTGAAAATGTTTAGGGGCTATATTCTCTCATTACTGGCTTTGTCCGGGTGTTATTTGCTAAGAGGTTGAGAGCTATGGTGAGAACTGAATTCACTGAATGTTTGGTGGTTGTAGTCACCCATTATTGGCTTTGTTCAGGTCTTTTGTGCTAAGAGGTTGACAGCTGTGCTATGGTGAGAACTGAATTCACTAAATGGCAAAGTTTCAGTCTTCCTCTTTCACAAAACAGCTGATTTGGTGTAGTGGTATGTTGCTTTGACTTTTGCACTGGGTCCCCTGGGTTCAAGACGTGGCAGTGAAATGTATGGTGGTAATGCAGCATTTTATTCTAGCAACTTTCAAACATTATACAAGCAATGTTTAAAATGTGTCCCTGTTGTTTGGCCTTTTGCCCCCCCCCCCCAATAAATTTCGTTTTTTTCCAGATTTCTTGTGCTGCAAAGTTCAGAGATACAGCTGAGTGTCGAGTAGATTTTACAAGGAGCTGAGAGCTGCAGGGAGCAAAAGTTTAGTGCTGATTATGTTTAGTCTGCTTACATTAATAGCACAACAGATAGTGTACTTGCTTTAGATGCTGAAGGCTGTGGGTTCTACTCCTTCAGTAGGTAAATGCATTGCTGATGCTGTATTGTGTTGTAAAGGGGGTGGATGCTGCAGTCCTTTTGGCAAAGATACCTAGTAACTATGAACCTGTTAACAGTTTGCTATCCATTCTCTATTGCGGTATTACTAGCTTTTCATTTTACTGCATGCAACAAAGGCAATTTATTCTTCAAGGGTAACGGGCACTTTATTTGTAGATTAAATAATGACATATAAAGTGTTTGCTAGCAGCAACCTCTATTAGTTACAAATTTCTTCAATGTGGATTTTACTACAGAGATTGTGTATATTTTTTACTGATACTGGTGGACTTGAGCAGACTTTGTGATGGAAATGTTCTGAATTGGGCAATTTTGTCATTGGTGGATGCTTTTGTTTCTTTGTTTACTGGAAAAATTTTCAAAACAATAAATTTAAAATGCCCTTTAACAACTGTACTGTATTGTACAAGGAATATAATGTAATACAGTCAGGAAGGTGTATCAAAGAGCATGTGTATGTTATGTTCGAGGGGCCTATGATTTTGAAGACAGCCCAGAGTTAATATTTGCAATTGGCAAAATGTATTTTCTCTGAAAGTGGGTTTCGTGCTGTTTCAATGCATGTGAGTTTCAAGGGCAGAGAAGTATTAATGTTAGTCTATTTTCATTGAGACTGCATTGCTTTAACAGATATGTATTAGGGTTTGTGCTGTAAAATGCAAAATAAAACTTTCAAATGAAATCCTAAATCATCATGAAGTAAAGCAGTATGCACATTAGTGTTTATGGTAAATGGGGCAAAATAACCAAGGAATGGGACATTGGAATGGCTGCAGGGGGGGAGGCTCCATTTGACCATGATTTTGTGAGGGGGGGGGTAGCAAACTCAGACAGCCCCGGTTGAACTATACCTCTCAGTTGTCCATATGTTTGCAGAATTAATAGATATTTGCTGCTTATTTTTGGTTTGTTTCTCAAAATTTGTGGTTTTCTAGCAAATCATTTAGGAATGAAGCCATTAAATGACAGACATTGAGTTTCAGATGTCATAACCTTCAGAAAAATGTATGCTAATGCAAGACTGTCTAAGTTTATACAAGAGCAATTTTTAGTAGTGTTTCTATGTTCCCCAATATATTTGGCCTTGTTCAGATTTCCTGCATTAAGAGGTTGAGAGGTACGTGCAAATCACTTTGTAGATTAGGAATAGCCAAACATCTCAATTGTCCCCAATTCTGGCTCAAAATGTTGCTCTCCCCTAATAATGCCTCCTCCAAAATGACAATTTTGGAAGAAAATGTGGAGGGTTTACAATTATAACTTAGCCAATTATTGAAGTCAGTCATTTTGTCCTTATACTGTGGTATCATTCTGGGCGAAGGCAGGATGCTACTCAGGGCTAGGGTCATACCTGCCTGGGTCACATGATCCAAGAGCTCTTCCACGTCTCTTTTCATGTAGTCCAGGGAGGTACGTCTCAAGTCATTCACTCCAGCATGGACAATGACAGAGTCGTATTTGTACTTGTTGTGGAGTGACTTGAGTGCATGCGTTATGTGGTGGATCCTGGCACCTGACAGGCAGCTGGCTGTAATTTTCTCCTTGTTCAGCCTGGTGAGTGGGACATCAGTGTGCCTGACTATAGAGTCACCTATGACTAAAGTGCTGGGTACATTGTCTTGCCTTAGGGGCTGTTGTTGGGTGGCACACTGGTGTTGTGAGCTATGTGTCACTTTGGTTGTGACTGGTGTTTGCTTGTGTTTCGGTTTCAGAGGTCCTTGTTTCTTGGGCAGGTTAATGTTAAGGGCCTCCGCATATGTGTGTTTAGTGTTGCTATGTGTGGGTGTTGATGGTGTGGGTTTTGAAGGGCTATGAGTTGCTAGAGGTGTAATGCAGGTGTTAGCCTTCTCCTCTTGACTGTCTAGCACAATCTTGACCAGAGAGAGCTTTGCTTCCAGTTTGGCTATGTAAGTGCATCTCTCACAGGTTGTAGTGTTGGGTGGTAGGAGGAGAGGATTGTCTGTGTACATTAGGCAGTTGCCGCATTGCCCCAGTATGCCCAGATTCACCAGGTGGACAGGAGAAACCACCAGAAGGTGACCCTTGGACATGCCTTTTAGGCGCTTTTTTGTAAAGTTTAAGAGCTGTTTTCCCTTACCTTTGCAAGGTACTTTGCAATTATAGACTGTTTAGTGACTATGATTAATTTCTCCTTATTGACAAGGAGAGCTGAGTGCTTGTATCAGTTTCAGACTTCCTAGTGCTTTCCAGCAGGTTCTAGAGCAAGTGCTAATCACAGGGGTTCAGATTTTAGTGTTACTACTGAGAAACCAGCTAGTTTTAAGGGAAAATTTGAAGAGCAGACTTTCTGGCACCCGGAATAGTTTAACTGTAGCCTCGGGGTGCTGCACGATGTGAAAAATGTGCAAGCACATGCGTTTTTAAGCCAGAAAGCTGAAAGGGATAGAAATCAGCCACAAAAGGCTAATAAAATTACAATTTCAGAGCTAAAAACCACTCCTCTAATGTTAGATAGGCAGTACAATCCTCACCAGTCCCACTGGTAAGCAGCAGGACTTCCCACTATCACAGCAAGGTCTGGATAGCTCTGAACACAGGAAATAAAGTCCTGACACAAGCAAAGCCTGGGATATGGACTGGCTAGAAAAGGTGGGAAACGAGCAAACAAGATAGTATATATATATTTTTTGTTGAAACAGGATAAACAATGCAATAATACAGTAAATAAACACAGAAAAAGCTAACACACAAGTGTGTGGTATGTATATATATATATATATATATATATATATATATATATATGTGTGTGTGTGTGTGTGTATATATATATATATATATATATATATATATATATATATATATATATATATATGTGTGTGTGTGTGTGTGTGTGTGTGTGTATATATATATATATATATATATATATATATATGTGTGTGTGTGTGCTTGTGTATGTGTGTATATATATATATATATATATATATATATATATA
This sequence comes from Protopterus annectens, assembly GCF_019279795.1. Classification (NCBI taxonomy): domain Eukaryota; kingdom Metazoa; phylum Chordata; order Ceratodontiformes; family Protopteridae; genus Protopterus; species Protopterus annectens. Next base: position 1,866,263,919 of record NC_056732.1, read on the forward strand.
TATATATATATTTAAAAATTATGAGTACCTGGGTGATCGAAAAGGAAGAAACAAACTACAAGCCAGATGTAGATTTGAGCGCTTTCATTTGCTTTTTATTGTAACATAATTCGAACTTCATCAGAAATCTGGAGAGGAACTCTAATACAAACCTTTAAATACTGTAAATACTGTAATTTGATAACTTAGTAACTAAATCATGACACTTGTGTGACGTATAGGGGGTGGGACAGGTTACCTGATTCATTTCAAGAGATATTTGATGTTAAGGCTGCCGTTAAGGCCAGGAGGGGTGTCTGCACATAGCTCTATTTGCCATTTAAGTTCTTTTACTTCGAGCAGTGTGCTGGACACTTCGCTAAAGTTAATCACTTTCTCGAGTATCAGGAAGAAGAATTTGGTGGGCTGTATGCAGGTTACTGCATGCTTTGCTAGCATGTTAGTAGGGTCATTTCTTCTGATAGCTTAGTAGTGTTCTTTGACCCTATCGCTTAGTTTGTGTGTGGTAAGACCTACATAGAAGGCTTCACAGTGGGAGCATTTGCTAAGGTAAACCATGTTAGTGGTATTGCAGTCATATCTTCCATTGAAAGTAATGGGCTGTCTTCTGTTTGCGATAGTAATGCTGTTAGAGGTTAGGATATATTGGCAGCAGATACATTGCCTGCATGGGTATGTGCCATGGGTGCTTGGGTGCGCGGCATTGCCACTGTGCCGTGAGTGTTCTAAGAGGGCTTTAAGCGAGTTGGTTCTTTTGTAAGTGACCGCGGGTTGCGTTCCTATAATTTTGTTGAGCTCAGGGTTGCTATTAAGAATGTGCCAGTGGTTGGAAAGGATTTTCTTAATGTTTTGGGCGTCATTTGAGATAGGTAGAGGGAATCTGGGGAGTGGATTCTTTGGTGTGGTGTCAGGCTTGTTGAACCCATATGTTAGAATTGGTTTGTGCCTGCTGTGTTTGAGTTCACTTACTTCTTTTGCAATCTTGTCAACTGTTTGCGCTGGGTAATGCTTTTCTATGAATAATTCCCGTAGTTTTTGGCATTCAGTGACAAATTGTTTATCATCGTTTGGCTCGTGTACTTGTTGGTGTATTATTGTGGATCGTGTCTCAGTGGAGGGCAACACCAATGATGAAAACTTTTTGTTCAATAACTTTCTCAAGGAGAGAGAAAGAAAATTTGCTGCTGCTTCGGATTTGTGGTCTACAAATGCAACTGAATCCTGTAAGGATGAATTTGCCAGGTTAGAAAGGTTGATGGCCAAGGAGGTGTCCATTTTTTATGATTCAAAATTACTTGAGAAATATATGCCGCTGAATATCAAACCGAGAGGGTTGCGTATTGATAGGCTACCAGCCGGTGGCTTTGGTGAAGATGAGAGTGACCTATTGATGGATTGGGGGCAGGTTGCACAGTATTGCACTATTAACTGGTTAAAAATACTTGTTAAAAGAAGCAACAGAACTGTTGGTAATCTACGTAAAGAGATTGTGAAGTTACAAACTGAGTTAATGGATAGAACCCCTCCGAACATCTTTCAAGGTACTTTTAAAACCATTAATGATAAGATTAATAAAGTGGAAAGTGATGTTATGGGGAGAAAAATATCCAAACTTTAGGGACATAAGGGATTATGAAAAAAACGAGGTATTCAACTGGCCACGCAAGGGTCGGCGTCAACGTCATAACAGTAAAATGCGCATGCCCAGAAGTGAGGACGGCTCTTCCTGTTCGTCCATGGAGACTGTTGGCAGTCGTAAAAGCGTATCTTTTGAAGATGCCGGTACTGATAGTTCCACCAAACGGGTTGTGAACTATAGCATAGATCAAAATGCAAAGAAAATGAATGTACAAACTCGTTCCTGGAAGAATCAAGGGAAAGCAACTTTTTTTCACGAAAACTAGCCACAGCTGCTTCCCAAACTTTGAAATTTACTTACACTGAAGGTAATTCATTTACTCATTGTGTGGACATTAATGTGAATCCTTTGGAATTTGTTGTTCATGATGAGGGTGATTTTTTCACTCGTCATGATAATTTAAATATTATTAATCTTTCCAGTGTTAGTTTATCTTCGGAACTTTGTAATGTTTTGTCTAAAGGCACAAAATTCATACCTTTATCTTCGGAACTTTGTAATGTTTTGTCTAAAGGCACAAAATTCATACCAACTAAACTGCCGACATTAGCTGATGTCATTTTGGACATCAGAAGGTTTGTTCGAAAGTTGAATTTGAAGTTTATTTTGCTGAGCGCAATGTTTGTGTGGGTTCTTTGAATGAAAATTTTGGAGAAGAAGAGAAAGATGATGAATTACTTAATTTGAGTGCTTATGATATTCCTGATGAATTGGACTCTGAACATGAAAATGGTAGTGTTGGTATTTCTTATGGGGGACAACTTGGTGTGGGTTATGGTCGTTTAGGTTTACCCTATTTTTCTAATGACAGTACTTTTTTGCCTCCTAAGTGGTCGACCGCTATTAATGTTTTTGGACATGTAGCATGTGCAAGCATTGAAAAAGAGTATGTAGAATTTTGTAAAAAGGAGAGATTATTTAATCTCTCTAAAGAAAAAAGGCTTGCATCAAAAGAATTCAGGACCTGCTTAGATAAAGTGGTAGTAAAACCTGCTGATAAAGGGGGCAACTGGGTTGTCCTGGATTATGATATATATGAGGGCATTGTTGAAGCACTGCTCAAGGAAGATGTTTACAGAAAATTGAAAGATAACCCACTAAAACAGTATACTGATGAGCTTGTAGAATTGCTTGAGAGGAGGAAAAGACTTGGATTTTTATCTGGTAGTGATGTTAAAAAACTAATGATGAAAGAATCTAGGCACCCCTATATTTATGCAATTCCTAAGATCCATAAGCGTATGAATAACCCTCCTGGGAGACCAGTTATCTCAGGGGTAGATTCATTTATTGAAAGAACCAATAAATTCCTTGATCATCATTTCAAGATTTATTTACCCAGAGTAATTTCCCATGTCAAGAATACCCAAGATGTATGTCAAGTGTTATGGGGAATGACGTGGGATGAGGAATTTTATTGGGCTACAGTGGACATCTCTTCTTTATACACTAACATTGATAAGCGATGGGGCATGGAAGCAATGAAAAAGATGATGGGTGAAGGCCCAAGAACTACATTTTTGCTATAATTGTTGGAATATAGTCTCACACACAATTATTTTGTGTGGAAGAAGGAGTTTTACCTTCAAGTTAAAGGTACAGCCATGGGTGCGGCCTTCGCGCCTACTTATGCAGTTATATACGTGGGAGAGTTTGAAAAAGAATTTATGTTTCATAATAACTTTTTTGTTAATAATGTTATTTTTTTATGAAAGATATTTATTTATTTATTTAGTTTACATTTGTTAACCGGGCTAGTCCAACTGGATACATGTCCATTTTCAGTGGAGGCCCGAGGAGAAAAGCTCCACTATCTAATGCATAATAACAAAAATACATTCAAAGTACATAGGTAATTTAAGACACAACTAAAACAGGCATTTAAAATTACATAGGGAATTAAGACACAAGTAAAACAGGCATATAGGCTTTCCATATATTGACAATCTCATTTTTGTGTATAAGGGAAATCCCAGTTTGGTGATTTCGTGCAAGATTTAAATAAGAATTCACATGGGTTGAATTTTGTGTTTGAATGTTACAAGGATAAAATTCATTTTTTGGATGTAGAATTTTATGTTGGGGAAAATTATAAAGTGCATTTTAAACCATTTAGGAAACTTACTTCGGTGAATAATTTTTTACATGCATCCTCCCCAATTAATAAAAGTATTGCCTGAGGGGGAATTTAAAAGAATTTGGAGGAATACTTCTGACCCTAAATTATGGGATGAGAAGTGATTTTCAGACTTTCAAATAGAGGGTATTTGGTAGAAACATTGTTAGCTATTAAAAATAGATTATATGGAGGACAAACAATAAAAAAAGATCACAGAAAACAATGTTTATCTGTAGAAAACGATAAATTATTTTTTGTTTCTAGGTATTTTGATTTTTCACAAACAGTTGAAAAAATAAAAAGACAATTTTGGTATTTAATTTGTGATGATATGATGACAGGTGGTTTGTTTCCTAAACATGTCACCTTTTCCTACAGCAGATTTAATAATTTGAAGGAGTTATTAAACAAAAAATTGGAGCATTCAATTGAAAGTTCAAATGTTGGGATGCAACAATGTGGCAGATGTTCAGTATGTCATGTGGCTAGAAATTTACATGGAGAGAAAATCAATGGAAAGAAATATAGAGCTTTTGAAAAATTTAATTGTTTATCATATGGGGTAGTTTATGTTTTAGGATGTAATTGTGCCAAACCTTTATGGTATATTGGTCAAACTACTAGAAAGACCAAAGTTCGTATTTTGGAACACTTGGGAGATGTAAGAAGGGGGAATGCGGATAGTCCTGTGGCTTCACATTTTGTCAAAGTCCACAATAGTAACACTGATGGATTTATTTTCAGTGTTTTGGCTAGGCCACATTCTGAGGCTGGAAATTTTAGAGCTGAACTTGATAAATTAGAATGTAGGATGATTCTCAGTTATCATACTTTATATCCGAATGGTATGAATTTAGATATTTGGACATTATTATAAAAAGGGATAGTTA
>NC_056732.1:1866273566-1866288566 GCF_019279795.1 Protopterus annectens
AATCCTTCACAAATGCACTCTATAAGCACTTACATGAGTGCATGGATTGTGCTATCCTAAACAGAACCAAGACACTATCCTCCAAAAAAAGGAAGCCAATCTGGTGGTCCTCTACCATAAACAAACTGTACAATAGAAGGAAGAAACTGTTGCAAAAGAGAGTAAAATCCCATGAGTGGAGGAACTCCCTGGTGAGCCTCAGTAAGAAGCTGAGTTCCCTTATAAGATCCTCCAAAGCTAGCTACGAAAACAAAATCGCCACTAATTCTAAGGACAGCCACAAAGCATTCTATAGATATGTCAGGAATCTCGATGGCAATACCCAGATCTGCTCTGAGGTACAGCACAACGGCATGAAAATTACAGAACCAGCTGATATTGCCAACATCCTGGCAGATAGGTTCATTGCTAGCTTTACCCCCACCCCCCACACCCTGAAGGGCCCATATCTATACAGGAATAATGCAGAATCCCTGCAATCACAACTACACAGGTAAAAGCTGCACTCTCTAAAGCCAAAAACACAGCATCCATGGGACCAGACAACATCCCAGGCTGCATTTTACACGAACTGCAGAACGAACTGTCTCCCCACTTAAGCACCATGTTCAATAATAGCCTCGCATCAGACTTTGTGCCCACTGAATGGTGCACAGCAACAGTTATCCCACTCCACAAAGGGGGAGCCACCACTGATCCCGGGAACTATTGACCTATTAGCCTGATGAGCCTGGGCTGCAAGGCCATGGAACGTATCATCATGGAACTCATAAACAAAGACATTGGTAACCTCCAAACTTTGGATCCTACCCAGTTCAGGTTTGTGAAAGGCAGATCATGCCTCCAGAACCTGATCGACTTCTTTGAGGCAGTCAACAAAGCGGTAGATGAGGGTAAGGTGGTTTACACAGCCTATCTTGACCTTGCCAAGGCTTTCGACACCATCCTCCATTCTGGAATTATAGCTAAACTCACTGAAACTCAATACCACAGAGCGCACTGGCAATATCGTGGTGCAAATACTAATGCACAATACGATAATTTTGTCCCTGCTCACAGACCTATGGATTCGAACATAGCAACTATGTCCAGTCCTCCACAAATAATTAACAACCAACCTTTCCCAGCCAATGAAGCATCTATCCCGGACTAACACCTGAACCAGCAACCTTTTTTAGAACACAACCAACTGAACCTCCACCAGAACCCTTACACCTCCAGAGGGAGAGGTTCAGGGAGAGGTCGTGGGCAAAGGAGGGGACAAGGGAGAGGACGCAGACAGCTACGGGGGAGAATGCAGGTTCCTATATGAACCATGCACACCAGGAATTTCAGACCCACATAGTGTCCTCGGACCTACAGCAGAGACTTTCTAATACCAACATTATGATTGTCAACCTGACTAATAAAGCATTATCCAATGATCAAATACTTCTTTTTACAAGGAAACTTAACCTCAAAGTCCTCCTTGAAAGCGATAACAAAGAACTCAACAGTTCTGATTCTCAGATCAATGCTGCCACTCCTCTGACTTTACGCAGAAAGAGCGTGTTTAACCCACCGCTTCACAACGCCCTACAAACATTCCTCAAAGTGTGCGACTGTGACTTTAGGCATCTAATTAACAACCACACTAATGAGAAATGGTTCAATTTAACTGATACAGAAGCCCTGCACGACCTCACACAGGACAAACAACTAAGAATTATGAAAGTCGACAAAGGCAAAGGGCTAGCACTCATGGAGCAGTGCGAGCATATCACAAAAATCGAAAGTGAACTGCAAAACAAATTCTGCAAGAAAGAAGATTATCTCACTGTCACTAAACAATTCAGTCACATAGGCAAAGTGCTAAACCATCTAGAAAAAGATGGTCACTTATCCTACAAAGAGTTTCTCTTCATGCATGTCCAGAACTCCTGCCTCGGGAAGCTTTTTGGAATCCCCAAAATGTACAAAAACAGCCTAAGCCCACCTTTTCGTCTCATCATTTCTAACAGAAGAACGAAGACCGAAATAATTGCAGAATTCCTAGACCAGATTCTGAACCCCGTAGTGCAAGGCAACCTACTTCTACCTACGGGACTCATGGGCATTCCTAAATGAGCTTTTTCAGACCAGGATCACCAACTCTAACTATCGTTTGGTCACCTTGGACATTGAATCTATGTATACCAACATACCCCACACAGAAGGCTTAAACATGGTGTGTAAATTTCTACTTGAGCACACAACCTTCTCACAAGAAAAAGTCAACATGATTTCCAACCTTATTTCCCTGGTGCTGTCCAGCAATTTTTTCACTTCAATGGCAGCATATACAAACAGACCAAAGGCGTAACTATGGGGGTATACGATGGCCCCAGCCTTTGCCAACCTGGTCCTCAGCACCTGGGAAGCAGATTCTCTCACCAAGCTGCCTGGATATGAACACGTTCTCCTCTACAGATGTTACATTGATGGTCTTTTTCATAGGGAACGGTCCGGGCCAGGAACTGGACCCCTTTATGGAGTCCTTCACCAGAAGTCTAGGTTTCCTTAAATTTGTTATTTCCTCCCATGGCTCCAAAATCAACTTTCTAGACACTGAAATTTGTCTAGACCCGAATACTTCACTACTCAGCTCCACCGTAGTATTCAGGAAAAACACATACAAAAACAATTTTCTTGAATACACGAGCCAGCACCCACAGTTCATCAAAAGAAATATAGTGCGTGGACAATTCATCAGATTATCCCGCATAGTCAGCGAGGACAGTGACTTCCTACAAGAATGCCTCTTTCTCAAGCACCTTTTTCTGCACAAAAAATACCCTGCAGAAATGCTTGACAGCATCTTCCAAGACATTAGTGTCTCCCGAGGCAGCAAATTCAAACCGATCATCAGATACGGGTTTCTTGAAACCACCAACAAACAAACTACTGCTGATAGGTATCGGGAAGCTTAGAGTTCTATCAGCCGAGACATGCACTGTATAAGGAACATTATTAACACTAACTGGGAGTTCATCACGCAGAACAAAGAATTAACAAGACTACTTGGAAATGCACCCTGTTTCAGCCACAAGAAAACTAAGACCTTAAGAGTTAATTTTGAAAACAGGGATTTCCCATTTTTTGTGCATAGACAGTCCACTGTTAAAGAACCAAAAGGCATGTTCAAATGTGAAAACTGCATTGTCTGTAAATTTATCTACACTGGCCATACCTATGTGTTTAAACATTGTAACTATGTTTATTTTTTTAGAAAACACTACGATTGCAAAACTGAAAATGTTGTTTATGCAGGTATCTGTGTCACATGCAGCTCCTTCTACATAGGAAAAACCACACGCAAGCTTTCTGACAGAATTAAGGAACATCTTGCAGCAATAAGAAATAAGGACACAGCCAATGCAATTGGCAGACACAGTTCAACCTGCCAGAACTTTAAACATTTTTTATTCTTTGTTTTAGAACAGGTTGATCACTTTGTGGGAGACTTTAACAATTTGTTAGAATTCAGAGAACTAATGTGGCAGCTTTACTCAATGCTGAAATGGCACCAGGCTTAAATGACTCTATGAATATTAAATGTGCTTTGCGATGGCTTCATTGAAGCCTTGCTCTTTATTTAAAAAGATGTTTAACACTACGTTTTCACACCTGAAACTTGACTATGCTTTCACATCTGAAACTTGAAACCTTATCTTTTTACACCATGTATTTCTCTCTGTATAAGAAACTATTTGCTAGCTTAAGTCAGCATATAACTTTTTGTTTCTGAAGAAGTCCAGGATTAATAAACGGACGAAAGCGCTAAAACATATACTGGTTTATGCGTCTTTTCTGGGACAAGGGTCTTTGAAAGCGTTTTTTTTATTTTTTTAGTTCTGTAGTACCTCATTTTTACATTTTTTCTATTATATTTGTGTGTGTGTGTGTGTGTGTGTGTGTGTGTGTGTGTGTGTGTGTGTGTGTATATATATATATATATATATATATATATATATATATATATATTTATATATTTATATATATAGTACTTACATATTATCGCAACCAGATTTTCGCGGTTGCGACTTTCACTTATTTCGGTAGAAACGAGGCCATGAAACAGTGTAAAGTGACATTCAGAGTGTGTATTGCTGGGGAATAATTTCGGATTACCTTCGGGAACAAAAACAGTGGAGAAAGCCCTCTTCCTGTTTTTTGCATGCTTGCATTGTCATGCCTGCAGTCGGTGTGATGGACGGATTGCATTCACTGTGTGGGAGGAATCCTTCAGAGAAGGCAAACACAGACATAGTATTGATGGTCTAAGTGACATTTATTTTTTTAACAATTTCTAAATACAATAATGGTTAAAAGTAAGCAAGTGTGGGTTAAACAATTTCTCAGTGTATGTGTTTTACTTCTCTGAAGAATTTCTTCTGCAGGTTCAAAATGAGACAAATGATAGTATGATAGCTGCCATGAAAAGTGTAGCGTGCCTGTGTAATGCACGCAAAAAAAACCCAAGGAAGATGGTTTTCTCCACTGTCTCTGTTCTCTAAGGTAATCTGAAGTTATTCCCCAGCAAAACACACTCTGAACACCACTTTACAGTAAATGTAAAGTTTTGGGACACCACTACGCATTTACAAAGACAGTTTCAATTGCTTCATGTACTCCTATCTGTGGTGGTATGCGCATTTCGCAACCGTGAAAATCTGGTTGCGATAATACATAAGTACTATATATATATATATATATATATATATATATATATATATATATATATATATATATATATATATATAATATGTATGTGTGTGTATATATGTATAATATATAATATGTGTGTGTATATATGCTTAAACTCTGAGCTTTTGCCAGCTAAGACCTACATGAAATCAAATCAACTGGACGTATAAGTGAATTTAAGTAAATCTTTGTCTGCACTTTTTTAAATAATACAGCATTTAAGTTGATTTATTTGTGTTGCATTGAATACTGTCTAGCTGGAAGAGTTGGCTCTGTTTTTTCACTTAATGCTTGTTAGAATTCCTGAATAGCCAGTGATAAGTGGGGGTTGTTCACTTCATTGTTATTCGGTTTCTGCCTTATATAAATGGTACATTTTGGATTATTTTCTGCTTAAACTCTGAGCTTTGGCCAGCTAAGACTTACATGCAATCAAATGGACATATAAGTGAATTTAACAACACAGCAAAAAACCGATCAGCAACTGTGTAAAGATTCTGTAGCCAAAAATAACGAAGCTTATAAAACATACAGTCAATGGCATAAACAGAATCAAAGGAAGATGGTGCTGTGATTACCAAAAAATTCCACTTTGCCACAATATAAAATCACTTGTTGCAATGTTCTCTTCTCACAATATCCATCAAATAAAATGCAGTATCAGTATCAAATAATGAAGTCCAGCAACGATCTGTAGACCATATTTATTAGAAGAGTAGCGCTTTCACCAACAGGCTTTATCAACTCACAAACACATCTATTCATTCAAATTCTTATATACAAGTAAAAATGCATTCATTGGTCCACTCATTAATTAATCAACATCAATTAAATAGGAATCAGTGAATGTTTAAAAACACAGTGTGTAGTTTAAAACAATGTTATAAAAATTAAGTAGTCACTATTTATATTCATAAAGCAATATACTAAAGTCCATACATATAAAGATAAATATGAATATAAATTATAAGAAACATGTTTATTTAAAACAATTAATTCTAAAATATTATAACTCATCTAATTTTACCCAATTTCTTAATTCTCCTTTTCTTTAGAATGGGTTTTATCTGAATTTTATCATTTAACCCTGGTGACTGATGTGCTCTGAGACATATGATCCATCTCATTTCACATTCTAAAATGAAATTGTCAAAGTCACCTCCTCTAATACTGGGATATACCTGTTGTATGACACGAAAAACAAAATTATGTGTACTGCCTAACTCATCATGATGTTTGGCAAGTGCATTATGTTCAGAGTGTTTATGTGGTAGACATACTCCCTAACCCTTTCCCTGAGCTGTCTACTGGTTTTGCCTACATAAAATGATGTACAGGCTGTGCACGTTGCTAGATATACAAGTCCTTTACTCATACAATTGGTATCTGTATTAAACTTAAACTGTCTATGAGTTACTGGATGAACAAATACATTACTCTCTTCTATGTATATACATTGGTTACATCTTCTACAAGATGTAGTATTAGTTTCTGATCTAGCGTGATAGGCATTGGAATTATTACTAGAAAGTGAGGGATAGCATAAAATTCTTTTAAGGTTGGGCCTATTACAGAATGTAAATGCTGGCTTATGTCCAACCAAGCCACCTAACTCATCCTCTAGCAAGAGTGTGTCCCAATACTTCAACACACTTGCTCTCAAAATCCCAAAGTCAGTCGTATAATTCGTAATAAATCTTACTCCTAGATCTTTATTCACCTGACTGATATTGGTATTCATATCATATTCAGAAAATTAGGGCTGTGCTATAGTCCCTCTCTGTTCATATACTCTCTCCGATGTTGAATTAAACTCTTCTACATTATAACCTCTGTCCACAAAATTGTTTTTAAGTAGATCTAATTCTGATGTGAGCCCCTCTTTGGTGGGGTTTAATCTAGACGCTCTTACAATCTGCCCCTTCATCACATTATTAAAAACAAATCTGGGGTGCATACTACTTCTATGCAAGAGCGAATTCTTATAACAGGCCTTCCTATGAATAGATGTATTTAAAAGGCCGTTAGGTAATCTTTCTATATTCACATCTAGAAAAGAAATCTTATTGTATGAATAGTCCAAGGTAAATTTCAAATAGTGAGAAAGTTCATTTATTTGTGTAGAGAATTCTCTTAATGTATGCTCATCCCCACGCCAAATAAAAAAGAGGTCGTCCACAAACCTTCTGTAGAAGCCTACATACTTCTTAAAATTATCCAATGTAAACATAGTTTCTTCCTCCCATCTTGCCATAACAAGGTTGGCGTAGCTATTGGCACATGCTGCGCCCATAGCCACGCCCTCCTTTTGCTTATATAGAGTGTCCCCAAACAAAAAGATATTATTGGTGAGGACAGTCTCCAGAAATACAGCCAGAAGTTCTACCCTCTCCTTACTCATATCTGTATGTGTCAGTAAATATTCTTGCATTTTATGAATGCCATCATTGTTAGGGATAACCGTAAATAGGCTAACATCCATAGTAACTAAAATGAAATGTTCATCATCACTCAAAGTCTTAGCATATGTGTATAATTCTATAAAAAATTGCTTGCTGTCAATTAAGACGTATTTATTGGCACGAACTAATGGTCCTAAATGATATTCCAAGTATACAGCAAGTGCTTCAGTGACCCACCCTTGACCTGATACTATAGGTCTCATGGGTGGGTTAATAAGTGTCTTATGTATTTTAGGCAACCCATTGATTATAGGAATCAATGGATTGTCTATTTTCAAATAATTGTACAAACCAACTTGTATATCATTTGTTGTCAACAATTCATCAAGCATAGCGTATACTGTGTATACCATATCCTGTACTGTAGCCATATCTGTACTCTCATAAAATCTATCATCACTCAACATATCAATCATATTCTTAACATAATCTACTCTATTCATAAGAACAATAGGTCCCCCCTTATCTGCTGGTCTCACTATTATTGTTTCATCTTTCTTTAGAAAAATCATGGCATTACGTTGGGCTTTGTTCAAATTGTCCCTGAAATATTTCCTATTAGTAGTATTATTATAATATCTATATAGATCATTTTCCACAAGTTTAGAGAAAGTATCCAGGAGTGGATGTAATATAGGCATATATGTACTATATGGTCGAAAAATAGAAGATGTTGAATAAACACTATTAGCATTGTTAAACTCTAATTTCAGTTGTACGCTGCGTACAAACTTCTTCGTATCTATAACCATGTCCGTAATATCTCCTTTGCTGGCTGGAATAAAGCTAAGGCCTTTATTAAGAACTTGTTCCTCTTCTGCACTTAATATCTTATCTGATAAATTTACTACTAATGAATTCACATTTTCTCCCACATCTTTTTTAAAGTGGGGCCCACATGTTCATTTTCTTGCAGTTTTCTCTTGTGTCTTCCCCTGCTTATTGATCTTTTTCTTTCCACAGGCTGATGTACAGCTATGGGGAAAGGGGTATTTAATTTATTAATGTGTATTCCTGAGTTATTTATCTGAGTTTTTCTCCTTACCACCACTTCTGGTGTTAGGGGTATACTCTTATTAGTTATTGTATTGTTAATTGAAGCATCCATGTTATTCACATCTTCTATATTATTCACATGTAATAAAATACCATCATTAAAATTACTCACTACTGAACCATTACCATCCTGTTTAGAAAAAGAAGATACTTGGTCAGTAGTTACAGCATCAGAAACAACATTCATATCACTCAACAAAGTATTCTCCGTATTATTAGTAACAGAGACTGACTCCTGTCTTTTACTTGCATTAAAGTGTGGCCAAACAAAGACCTGATTATTTTTAAAATCTTTAATATCTCTGTATAGTTTGCTTTTCTTTTGCTCTAAAACTCGTTTCTCATATAGAGAGACATTATCCAAAAGTCTCTCCAAAAGAAGCTCCGTTTTACATGATTTATATTTCTTTAAAATATTTTTATGTCCATTCATTACTTTACTCCTTAGTATATCCTCCTCTTGCTTGTGAAAGTTATTTAACAGTCTCATATAGTCAAAGCTTAAATTAATGTTTAGTTGCTGCCACTGATAGAGTAATTCAGGGTAAAAAGTACCTGATGTTGGCATCTTAAGCACCCTTAAACCACGAGGCACCACCTTCCTCTCAAGACATGCCTCGAAATGCTGCCTTTGAAGTTGCAGCTTCTTTAGTTTAAGAAAATCCATTTCTAAGGTATTTAGGTCATCGGACAGTCCAACCAATTCATCGCCCTCCTTATACTCAGCTCCTTGTTCGGATTCACAGTCCCAGAGTAGAAGCATATTCTCAGACGCTTCAATGCACTCCTGGAAACGGTTCTTCTTCCGGTTTGCGATTCCCTCACCTTCCGGGTTGTAGGGTAGCTCCACAGATACATTCGCAGTCACCGCCATCCTCTGTTGTTGGTCGGAAATCAAATAAATGAAACAACACAGCAAAAAAACGATCAGCAACTGTGTAAAGATTCTGTAGCCAAAAATAACGAAGCTTATAAAACATACAGTCAATGGCATAAACAGAATCAAAGGAAGATGGTGCTGTGATTACCAAAAAATTCCACTTTGCCACAATATAAAATCACTTGTTGCAATGTTCTCTTCTCACAATATCCATCAAATAAAATGCAGTATCAGTATCAAATAATGAAGTCCAGCAACGATCTGTAGACCATATTTATTAGAAGAGTAGCGCTTTCACCAACAGGCTTTATCAACTCACAAACACATCTATTCATTCAAATTCTTATATACAAGTAAAAATGCATTCATTGGTCCACTCATTAATTAATCAACATCAATTAAATAGGAATCAGTGAATGTTTAAAAACACAGTGTGTAGTTTAAAACGCTACTCTTCTAATAAATATGGTCTACAGATCGTTGCTGGACTTCATTATTTGATACTGATACTGCATTTTATTTGATGGATATTGTGAGAAGAGAACATTGCAACAAGTGATTTTATATTGTGGCAAAGTGGAATTTTTTGGTAATCACAGCACCATCTTCCTTTGATTCTGTTTATGCCATTGACTGTATGTTATATAAGTGAATTTAAGTAAATCTTTATCTGCACTTTTTTCAAATAATACAGCATTTAAGTTGATTTATTTGTGTTGCATTGAATACTGTCTAGCTGGAAGAGATGGCTCTGTTTTTTCAGTTAATGCTTGTTAGAATTCTTGAATAGCCAGTGATAAGTGGGGGTTGTTCACTTCATTGTTATTCGGTTTCTGCCTTATATAAGTGGTACATTTTGGATTATTTTCTGCTTAAACTCTGAGCTTTGGCCAGCTAAGACCTACGTGAAATCAAATCAACTGGACGTATAAGTGAATTTAAGTAAATCTTTATCTGCACTTTTTTCAAATAATACAGCATTTAAATTGATTTATTTGTGTTGCATTGAATACTATCTCGCTGGAAGTTGTGGGTGTATTTTTTCAGTTAATGCTTGTTAGAATTCTTGAATAGCCAGTGATAAGTGGGTGCAGTTCACTTTATTGTTATTCAGTTTCTGCCTTATATAAGTGGTACATTTTGGATTATTTTCTGCTTAAACTCCGAACTTTGGCCAGCTAAGACCTACATGAAATCAAATCAACTGGACGTATAAGTGAATTTAAGTAAATCTTTATCTGTACTTTTTTCAAATAATGCAGCATTTAAATTGATTTATTTGTGTTGCATTGAATACTATCTAGCTGGAAGTTGTGGCTCTGTTTTTTTTCAGTTAGTTCCCCACCCATCATCCCTGCTTTTGTTTTGGTGTTAATCATGGTGGCTTTGAAACTGCCTGCCCCTCTTGTAAATTTGCATTTGGGTACTCCTCCTGGGCCCAGTTCATTTGCTAAATCAAAAAAAAAAAAAGTGCACTTTTTTCATCTGCTTTTACTGTATTTCTGTTTCTTCCTACTTTATTTTGCTTTTGCTTCATCTTAAAAGTACTCAGTTGTATTTATTACTGCTTGGTGTAACTATCATTCTAAGCCTTTTGGTTTAAGCACTTGGGCTTCAGACCAGTTGTTTTACATTATTTATTTATTTATTTATTTCCAGTTTGATAACCGGGGAAGTCCACTGGGCCCGAAAGCCCGTTTTCAGTGGAGGCCCGGGGAGAAAAGCTCCATAATAATAATACATTATACACATAACACTCTGTGTTATAGCAGGATAACACCTTTAACAATTTCAAAAACATAGTACATTTGGCAGTATACATAAGAAATTAATATTTTTTATGTGACTGTATTGTTAGCATAGAAGAGAGAGATAAAAAGAAATTATACATAGATCTTGAATGCAAGAGAAGTAAAACAGAGGAGAAGTGAAGGAGATGCAAAGAATTTAAAGGAGAAGAGATGCCAGGAGGAAGATAAAAAAAAGAACAGTTAGACTAAGATTCATTTTAGGTTAGAAAAGTACATCTTATGAAAAAGGCAAAAGATACATTTGTGAGACTAGACATGCATGTAGGCAGTGGGGAGGAGAAGATTTAAAAGGAATAAATAAGAGTTTAAGCAGGGGAGAGAGAGGAGATAAAGAAGTAGAGGGAGGGGAGCTGAGGAGAGGGTTTGAAGAAGAGGGACCAGAGGAGGGAAATTGGAACTGAGATATATTGAGATCTAGGTAGGAAGTGTACAATTACATTTCCAGTTTTGGAAGAGGTGAGAATGGAGAAGAGATTTGAACTGTTCATAGTTTGTAGTGGCTCTTAGAAGGGAAGGAAGTGAGTTCCATTTTTTTGCTGTAGTTTAGGAAAGTAGGAGGTGGCCAGGAGGTCGTTTGGGTTTGTATACTGAAATAAGATTTTGGTGACTAAGAAGGTTTGTGGTCTGCACTGTTGTGGCAGGACAGGTAACTTCATCCTTCTAAGTTGGGAACTGCTGATTGAAGGCTCAGTGTCTGTTATTCTAAAAGTGTATTAGTTCTGGTTTAAGCACTTGGGCTTCAGGCCAGTTATTTTTCATTAAGAATGTTCGTAGTCTGCACTCTTGTGGGAGGAGAGGCTGGATTCTGCCCTTCTGAGCTGGGAATTTCTGGTTAAAGGCTTATAGTGCCTGCATATTTGAACTGTTTCTTACTGAAATTGGTACACCTTGTTTGCTGTAGCATAGACTAGATCCAGGCCTGCTGAATCTAGCTTTGTTTGCATAACTTGAGCACTAATCCAGACCTTCATTTTTGGAGAAGGTTCCCCTGCACCCCAGTGGCAGGAGTGTGCAGTTAGAACTTGTCTGATTGAAGACTACAGGAACAGGGCTCATTTTTGAGATTTTTTTAACTGGTTAATTGGGTAATTTGTTTAAAAGCCTTTCCTGATTGCTTGTAGTCATCTAAAGCTGTTTTAAGTGTATTTTTTACTGTTTGTAACCATTTAAATCTGTTGTAAGTGTATTTTTTTACTGTTTTTACCTTATCTTTTCAAAATAAATTTTTCCTTGTTACCTACCTTTCTAAGCTAGTATAGTCCAGTTTTCAGGCTAATGCTGAATTAAGGGCTGTGTTACAAGTTTATGAGTTGCCCATACCATACTTGGATAGAGGGAGGTTTCTCTGTTCACGTGTGAGAGAAGGAGCTTTGAGCAGCCATCTGTCCCTGGAGGAGTGGTTCCAGCCCAGAAGTTAGTAGTTTATAGGCCATTTTGGGCTAATTTCTATCTCTTTTATTTCCCTACTGTAAAAACCACGTTTGCACGGTTTTGCACGTCTCGGGCAGCGCCGGTTAGCTATGGCTAAATTTATCCAGGCTCCACCAAGTCTCCTCTTCAGTTTTTCCCTTGAAAGTAGTCTAACTCTCAACCTAAGCACTTAAAAAGCATCCCACAGCCCAGCAATTGCTCAGACCTAATAGCAAGCACTAATATACCCCGACACTTGATTGCCCAACAGGGCAAGGCTCATTATTCACCCCTCACCAACCAAGCGACTAAGCAGCTCACCCTACTATTCAGGCATGACCAAAGGGCAATTTCAGGTATACTCTCCAGTCCAGCTGGTGAACCTGGGTATCCTGAGGCAATGTTACAACTGCCTCATGTTCACAGACAACCCTCTCCTCCTACCACAAGACATTAACATATGTGAGAGATGCAATTATATAGCTAAATTGGAGGCTAAGCTCTCTCCACCCAAGACTGGAACAGGCAGTCATGAGGAGAAGGTTAACACTTGCACCACACCTCCAGCCTCACATACACATACTAAACCAGCACTGGCAACAAATACACATAAATACATGAAATCATACTCGGAGGCTCTAAATAAAAACCTGCAAAAGCATCACAGACCTCCAAAGCAGACACCCAAAAAACCTGCACCTTCCGTCACAAACCAGACAACACATAAAACACAAAATCAGTGTGCCGCACAATCACAACCCTTAAGGCGAAATAACATACCTAACACACTAGTAATAGGCAACTCTATAGTCAGGCACACTGACGTCCCACTCATTAGGCTGGACAAAGAGAAGGTTACTGTTAGCTGCCTGTCGGGAGCCAGAATCCGCCACATAACACAAGCACTCAGGTCACTCCAGAACAGGTACAAATATGACTCTGTCATTGTTCATGTTGGTGTGAATGACCTGAGACGTACCTCCCTGGACTACATGAAAAGAGACATGGAAGAGCTCTCTGATTATGTAGCCCAGGCCAGTATGACCCTGAGTAGCATCCTGCCCTCAACAAGAATGATACCACAGTATAAAGAAAAAATGATAAATTTCAACAATTGGCTAAGATTCTGGTGTCATTCATAGGGGATCCAGTGTCTGTCAGCCTGGGATGACATGCTCGACAGGCCTCCTTGCTTTGCAAGAGACAGCTTGCACCTGTCACCCCTAGGCTTTTGAATACTTGCCAAGGCTCTTGCTGCCCCCATAGTGCCTTTTTTAGGCAAGGCTCAAAAGTCAAACCCACCTCCGTAAACAGCACAAATAAAAAAATGAGGGTTATGCTACTCAATGCCAGGAGTTTAAATCTCAAAATGCACACGCTCGAAGCACTCCTCAGTATGGAGAATGTAGACATCTGTGCAGTAACTGAAATCTGGTTCAAGGCTCAACAGACCACCCCAGCACTACATTTCAGCCACAGAGCATGGACCAAAACACAAAATGAAGGGGTGTATCTATATTCATCAAGGATACCTACACCTACAGGTTAGTGGTGCAGCATGATACCTCCGATATCATCCATGTGCAACTAACATCAGGCAAATCAGAAATGCAAATTGTGGCCTGCTACAGATCACCTTCCATGACCCAGGGCCACCACTCCGCTTTTCTGGAGACACTGGAAAACATGAAGGTCCTACCAAACACCCTGATATTGGGCAATTTCAATTACCCTACCGTTAACTGGGAAAACTACTCGAGTACAAACTCAGCAAAAGTAAATTAAGGCACCAAAGTTACACACTGGAAATCAGTCACAGGGTCTGATGAAGCAACATTAAGTTGTGAAAGCGCTTACCGTTTGTCTTCTGCAATAAAGTACAGTGACTGATTTCCAGTGTGTAACTTTGGTGCCTTAATTTACTTTTGCTGTTGTTGTGTGTTTTGGGCACCTCAGTGTACCTGCAGCCGTTTAGTTTTTGCATCTCGAGTACAAACTCCCAGGTCCAGCGCTTTCTGGAATTTATCAACTCAAATACCCCTACCAGAGGTGAAAACATATTGGACCTGGTCATCACCAACATGGGTGACAGGTGTTCCACATGGGAGGTCAACCCGTCACTGGTTAGATCAGACCATAAACTAATCACTCTGGATGTCCACACCACACCACCACCTCCAACCAAGGAAACCACAATGAAAGACTTTTCTATAGCAAACTTCACCTTACTTAAGACAGAGGTGGTAAGTTTCACAGCCCCCACGCTAAAGGATAACAGTGTCCAAGATGCAGGAACCTTTACAAATGCACTCTATGAGAACCTACAAGTATGCATGGATCATGCCATCCCTAGCAAAACAAAGGCTCACTCCCCTAAGAGAAAGAAACCAGTCTGGTGGACCCCTGCCATAAACAGGCTATACAATAGAAGGAGGAAACTAGTTCAGAAAAAAAAGCAAATCCCAAGAAGGAAAGACATCCCTGATCAGTATCAGTAAGAAACTAAGGTCCCTCATAAAATCCTCCAAGGCTAACTTCAAAAGAAAAATAGCCAAGGATTCGAAAGATAACCACAAAGCCTTCTTTAGCTGTCAAGAATCTAAGCAGCAACTCCCAGATATGCTCTGAGCTAGTGCAAAATAGCACAAAATATACT